>NC_041381.1:262259428-262260691 GCF_002162155.2 Triticum dicoccoides | reverse complement strand
AGGCGGGGTCGGGGGAGACGACGGCGAGGCGGGGTCAGGGGAGACGGCGGCAAGGCGGAGGCGATGAGGAATAGTAGAGGAGTATTGGGGGAGGAAGCAGAGGAGAGGGAATCAGGCCGCGCGGGGGGTTAGGTGAAAATAGCTTTAACTGTAGCGTGGGGAGGAAAAACGCGCTGCTGCTAAAATCCGTAGTAGTAGCGCTGTTCGTAGAAGGGCGCTACTACTATACCTAGCATGTCGGGAACGGTGTGGCAATTATAGTAGTAGCGCTTTCTGTTCCTGCCGCGCTACTGCTAAGCGGCTAACAGTAGCGCGGTTCTGCCAGACACGCTACTGCTAACTAGCAGTAGCGCCTCATTTTAACAAGCGCTACTGGTAACATTCTGTGTATAAGATTTTCCCTAGTAGTGCTTGTTGGAGGCACCGACAAAAGGCATGACAATGAGATGACTAACGACCTCCGCATACTAAGGAAAATGTGGTTGCACTTGTCAACCCGATTCAGTGGCACCATGACCCGACAAACTTTATGTTCAAGTTCAATTATCATCATGTTTAACTTGAAAATAAAAATGCTCGAGTCACTATATTCCATGCTTATGCAACCATATATCATGCATCACATATCACTTAGAAACAACAGATCAACCTTATTCAAATTTCTACTTGCACAATACTTACTCGTTATTTACACTCATCACCTTAGTTCGCATTTATCAAACAAAAGCCATTATGCATATAGGAAAAATAATACCAATGATCGTATTACCATAGTCATGACAAACTTACTTAGTTCAACTACTCAAGCTATATCTCACTAGTTCAAGCATTCATTTCTGTTAACTAAGCATTTTGATCATGACAAACTAAATAACACAAGCATTATTTATTTTGATACTATATGCAATGAATATCATATAAACTCAAGTAGAAAATCATGGATATTGCAAAGACACAATGACAGTGTTGTTGTGACTTGCCTTAGTGCAGAGGAGCTTCACACTCCTCCCGGATGCCTTCAAGACAAGCTTCACCTTCTGAAAGTAAATCAAATGACAAAAAGAAAATATCAAGAACACTTCTAAAAATTACCAGAAATTCTAGATAGCAGAAAAAATCCCATCTTGGGTGTGCTGCTAGGATTTTCCAGTAAGAACACAATGCAAAAAGAACTAACTCATTTGGACTTGTAGATTAGGAGTTACATCTGGTCAAAGTTCTGGTCAAATTTGAATTAAATTTGAATAAAAGAAAAATAGAAGC
>NC_041381.1:262214858-262259097 GCF_002162155.2 Triticum dicoccoides | reverse complement strand
GTGGCCTGAGTGGTTGACAGTGGGCCCCAGCGATCAGGTCTGAGGGGGAGGGGGAGAGAAGCAGAGTCGGGCGGCGCAGCGACGATGCTTTCTCTGACACATCGACGAGATCTGAGAGGATAGGATTGGAGAGGAGATCTAGGCGCATCTGCCCGTACCCGTAGCGTGGCTAGGGGTGGCCGGACGGGGTCAGAATGATGCTCTCCAGTGGCGGCAGCGGGCGGAGCTCGTCGGAGATGGCGATTCCGGCGAAGCAGGGCCAGTCCAGCAGCTCCAACGGCACCATCACGCACCAGTGGACCACCACGGGCATGCCGGAGAAGTCAGTGAAGCTTGAGCGGCTCTAGAGAGGGAGGGGGAAATGGACATGGATCCCTGGCGAGCTGGGGGCGGGGACGACGGCCAGAGGCCTGATCGGCCGGGCTGCGGCTTCCTACGATGTTGTGGATGTGTGCTGAGAGTGTGTGCGGAAAGAAACAAGCTCGGGGAGCTCTATTTATAGGCGAGGCCGAGGCGGGGATCGAGAGCTTGCCAGAGCTCTCTGGAGTGTCGCCCGGCGACAAATGGCATCAGTTAGAGGGGAAGAAGGCGTCGAAGATCACGCAGGGGTTGTAGACGAGCAGCGACGAGCACAGGAGCGCGGTACGCGACAAGCACAGGGGCATGAGCGCACTGTTGCCTTGGCTGCACCGTGCCCGTGCTCGCTGCGGCAAGCTCCGGCGTCGGCAAGCGCCAGGGCTGAGTTAAGGAGGTGCAAACCAGGATGGGGGCACAATTTGGCAAGGTGCGACGGCCGGGGAAGCGAGCACCGGACGCAGATGACCTACGCCACATAATCCAGCAGCCAGACGAATCGGCCAGGCAATTCTGGACACGGTTCTTAACAAGGAAAAATCAAATCGTCGACTGTCCGGATGCAGAGGCCCTCGCTGCCTTCAAACATAAGATCCGCGACGAGTGGCTGGCCCGGCACCTAGGACAGGAAAAGTCGAAATCCATGGTAGCCCTCACATCACTCATGACCCGCTTTTGTGCGGGAGAGGATAGCTGGCTAGCTCGCAGCAACAACCTCAGCAAAAACGCTGGCAGTCCGGATACCAAGGACCACAATGGCAAGTCGCATCGAAACAAAAACAAATGCCGCATTAACGGCGACAGCAATGAGGATACGGCAGTCAACGCCGGATTCCGAGGCTCCAAGCCCGGTCAACGGAAGAAGCCATTCAAAAGAACCACTCCGGGCCTGTCCAATTTGGACCGAATACTCGACCGCTCCTGTCAAATACATGGAACCCCCGAAAAGCCAGCTAACCACACCAACAGAGATTGTTGGGTATTCAAGCAGGCAGGCAAATTAATCACCGAATACAATGACAAGGGGCTACACAGCGATGACGAGGAAGAGACCCGACCGCCGAACAACAGAGGACAAAAGGGATTCCCCCCTCAAGTTCGGACGGTAAACATGATATACGCAACGCATATACCCAAGAGGGAGCGGAAGCGTGCACTAAGGGACGTATACACGATGGAGCCAGTCGTCCCAAAATTCAACCCATGGTCCTCTTGCCTGATCACTTTCGATCGAAGAGACCATCCGACCAGTATCCGCCATGGCTGATTCGCCGCATTGGTTTTAGACCCAATCGTCGATGGATTTCACCTCACGAGAGTCCTGATGGACGGCGGCAGTAGCCTGAACATGCTTTATCAGGATACAGTGTGCAAGATGGGCATAGACCCTTCAAGGATTAAACCTACAAAGACAACCTTCAAAGGCGTCATACCAGGTGTCGAGGCCAGTTGTACAGGCTCAGTCACACTGGAAGTGGTCTTTGGATCCCCGGATAATTTCTGAAGCGAGGAGTTAATCTTCGACATAGTCCCGTTCCGTAGTGGCTATCATGCTTTGCTCGGACGAACCGCGTTCGCAAAATTCAACGCGGTGCCGCATTATGCATACCTTAAGCTCAAGATGCCAGGCCCTCGTGGAGTCATCACGGTCAATGGAAACATGGAACGCTCCCTCCGAACGGAGGAACATACAGCGGCTCTCGCGACAGAAGTACAGAGCAGCCTTTTAAGGCAATTTTCGAGTCTGGCCGTTAAACGACCGGACATGGCCAAACGCGCCCAGAGCAACATCAACCAAGACCACCTGGCACGTTCCGAGCACGCGTAGCAATGCGGCCTCAACCCCAGCCCTCGTACAATTGTAAGACAAACTCTCCGCGTACATAATTACGCCCTGGAGATACCATGGGCATAGGGGGAGAGGCACAACCACAACAGACCCAGAGTGCGGTTCGACCACACCAGGGGCTCCCAAGTGTGTCGCTCTTTTTATCTTTTATTTCTCTCTTTTTTATACAGAAGTCTGTCCGGCGGCGAACCTGCCGAACTCATGATGCAACAGCCAAGGAGGGACAAAGGCCGCCACGAACACTCAGGTGGTCTCCATTACGAGCATTAAATTTGTTAAATACACCATTCCGCGGCCTACCCTGGAGGGAGACGCCTTTAATTCGTCCAATCCCTTGCTTTCCGCACTATTTGTATCATTCCGCACTCATAGCAGCTCTTCTCAAATAAAATGCAGCACTTTTTGCCCATAATTGCATTACCTTATATATATATATGTTCATTTACGACATGTTGCATCCGTACATTTTGGTATGGCCAAATACACCAGGGGCTTACGTTCCCCGCATTATGGTGTGATAAAGTCCGAACACTTTCACAAGTGCGGCACCCCGAACTTATAGCATTATATGAATCGGCTCCGAATCATGTCTTGGGTCAATAGTTGGGTTTGCCCGGCTCCCATGTTTGGCACCTTATGTTCCGTTCTATCGGCTAAGGTAGCACTGGGAGAACCACTGCGATTGCGCCCCGGTTGAGCCGGGTTAACGCCTCAGTGGAGAAAGCTAAAACTGACTGTCATGATAAGGCGAGAGACTGGTCGCTGTTTGAGAGGTCCTTTCGGGTCCTTAAAGACCTACGCCACTTCGAGCGAAGTTCCGGATAATGTCCGACGAAGGCGTGGATAGCGCCCTGAATTCGGTCTTCCGAATACTAGGGGCTTCGCCGAAATTTAAAATTATAGAATTCTATGGCTAAGTGAGAGTGCTCAAGCACTATAAGTCTGGTTGCCTTGTTCGTTGTGTTGAGCGCCTCCCTAGATGGACCCAAAAATGGGAACAAGAGCGCTCAAGTTTATCCCGAACACCCCAGCACTCGTGGCATGGGGGCTGAAGCCGACGACTTGCCATCTCTCAGATTTAATAAACGGCCGCACAGAAGGTAATATTTTAAATTAACAAGCGTTGCTTAGCGCATATGAACAAAGTTTTCAGCGCACAAGATAACACATTGTGAATTTACTCAATAATTACATCCATGGGGAACTCATCCGCAATTTTGCGGGCACCCTTCAGGACAGTCTTATAGTACATCTTGGGCGTACGATATTCCTTGCCCGCTGGTGGCGTGTCAGTGATTAGCTTCTCCGCATCCAGCTTGCCCCAATGCACCTTTGCGCGGGCAAGGGCCCGACGAGCACCTTCAATTCAGGCGGAGCGCTTGATAGCCTCCACCCAGGGGCACGCATCCACCAACCGTCGCACGAGACCGAAGTAGCTCCCAGGCATGGCCTCTCCAGGCCACAGCCGGACTATGAGGCCCTTCATGGCCTGCTCGGCCACCTTGTGGAGCTCGACCAACTGCTTCAGCTGGTCGCTAGGGGGCACCGGATGGCCGGCCTCAGCATACTGAGACCAGAAGACCTTCTCCGTTGAGCTCCCCTCCTCGGCTCGGTAGAATGCGGCGGCATCAGACACGCTGCGAGGCAGATCTGCAAACGCCCCTGGAGAGCTCCAAATTCGGGTAAGTAACACGTAATTTACATTCACATGCTTGCTTTGCATGAAAAATGCCTTACCCGCCGCTATATTCCTCATCAACTCAATCTCCTGAAGGGACTTATGGGCATCGGCCTTGGCAGTCTTGGCACTTTCGAGAGCCGAGGCAAGCTCGGACTCTCGAGTCTTTGAGTCACGCTCCAAACTCTCATGCTTTTCCATGAGAGCCTGGAGTTCTTGCTGAACCACCGCCACCCGCGCCTCCTGCTTTTCTCGCCCCACCCGTTCCGCGGCCGCATTGCGTTCGGCCGTAGACACGGCCTCCTTCAGGTTCGCCACCTCGTTCGTGGCCCCTGCAGTACCCATGTTATCCTTGTTATTTTTTGTTGCAACCTAAATCCTTTTCTGTAAGGTACAAGTTCAAAATGGTGTTACTCACCTTCTTTGTCCTGGAGCTGCTTCTTGGCGCGGCCGAGCTCTTGCTTGGACCGCTCGAGCTCCTGCTTCAAAGCACCGACCTCCGCAGTCAGTACGGCAGAGGTCAGTAGTGCAGCTTACAACCCATATTGACATAATTTTTTAGCAACCCTGCGTATATCTTCTTTTTTTTTCAGATCCTCGGTCCGGCTTTTCTTTCTGAACACTGAACCGAGCATCAGGGGCTACTGTCTATGCGGTATTACATTGCATATTTTTATCTTCTTACCTCAAAGCCTAATAGAAGGCTACTGCAGGCTTCGGTCAGCCCGCTCTTGGCGAGCTGTACCTTCTGAATCACCGCACTCATAATAGTGCGGTGTTCTTCCTCGATGGAAGCGCTCTGGAGAGCCTCCAACAAATTGTCCGGCTGTCAGGACCCCGACTCAATGCCACATCGATCTAGCATGTAACACCTCATATCACTTTGCGGCCTCACGCACGGTATTCCCACGGGTGTCGCCTTACCTTTACCCGGGACCGTTTGCGCCTTTTGGCACACGTATATGACAGTGTCGCTAGCATCCAGATGATAAGGAGCCCGGGCTGACATGGCTCGTCGTAAACCCAAAGTGGCACAAACTTACAGGGACAGGCATCCATGACCTAGCATCGAACGTGTCGGTCATCAGCGAGTGAATCCAGGCTGTAGCACTGGGCTAGCAGGACTCTGGTGAACCGGGCTGTAGCGACCTAACAGGACACCGGTATTCATCGCGTGACATTTCCCCGAAAGGGACAGACACAGGAACGAAGAAGGACACATGCCGGCCAGCCTAAGTGTTCCGGAGCAGTAGCAAGCTACCATGGCTCGGTGGAAACACTAGGAGACATTTCCCGGTAAGAGAGGCTACTAAAGATAAACAACTAGATAGTCAGATCCCACACATACCAAGCATTTCAATAACATACACACAATATGCTCGATATGTGCAATACAACATGGCATCACAAAATGACTCTACGACTCAAGTAGTTTATTCAATAGGCTCCGAGGAGCGAGATATTACAAACATGGGTCTCATGACCCAACATTCAGAGCTTACAAAACAAGGCACATGCGGAAGCTATGATGTCTGAGTACAGACATCTATAAATGAAAAGGCTGAGAAGCCTGACTATCTACCAGATCCTGCCGAGGGCACAAGATTGTAGCTGAGGTAACAAGCTAAACGTCGAAGTCCACGCGGTACTACTAGCGAGACCGAAGTCTCTCTGCAAAAACATAAATTAAGCAACGTGAGTACAAATGTACCCAGCAAGACTTACATCAGATCTAACTACATATGCATCATTATTAACAAGGGGATGGTGGAGTTTGACTGCAGCAAGCCAGCTTTGACTCGGTGCTAACCTGAACTACGACTGCAAGAAACTCTTTTGAGGTGGCGCACACGAGTCCACATATTCACCATACCAATACACCACTATGGATCCGCTCCCGTCTCCCTACGAGAACGCCATCCATAGCACTCATGCTTATCTTGCGTATTTTAGGGTATCCACTTTCACTTGTCTATGAACTATGCAAGGGGTCCAAGTTTCCATATCCGAGGAATCCGGCTATTCGAATAGATAATGATAACCCTGCAGGGGTGTACTTCTTCACACACGCTTTCGCCACTTATCGCCCTGTACACGTCATGTACCTCGGCAACCTTCAAGCGGAAGCCGGGCGAGGGAGTCGGCTACGACCTGACTAACCGAACAAGTCTCTAGTCCAGGTTTATCGCCTATTCGGGTTCCATCCGCAAGGAGATCCGGCCGGGGTGTCGCTCACGGCCCCAAACGATGTGAGCAGGGTTCCCAAGCCCACCATCCGGGTGCCACTTGGTACACCGTGCCACTGTGCCTAGTCTGTCCCAAGCCCACCTGTACCGGGTGCCACTTGGTAGACTACTAACACTACCTACAAACACCAGAAACTAGTTGCAACTCCTGGACAGAGATCAAGTTGATTAATAAGTCGAGAGGGGCACTTAAGCATTCCAATGTGTGGTAGTAACTGGTCATGGATCACAAACACAGAACTCAGTTCCTGAGGACGGCTGCAATGAGACAACCCACCATGTACTCCTACATGGCCTCTCACCGCTACCTTTACCAAATCGTGTTCACACACTTAGCTCACACACAGTAGGAAATGTTCACACGCCTCTGATTCATCCCCGATGAATCAGACCTGACTCAACTCTAAGCAGTAGCAGGCATGACAAACAAGCATGAATGAGTAGGCACAACAGGGCTCAAACAACTCCTACTCATGCTAGTGGGTTTCATCTATTTACTGTGGCAATGACAGGTCATGCAGAGGATAAAGGGGTTCAACTACCGCAGCAAGTAACAAATATGTCGTTGTTGTCCTAATGCAGTAAAAGAGAGCAGGAGCGAGAGAGTGGGATTTTATCGGAATGAACAAGGGGGTTTTGCTTGCCTGGCACTTCTGAAGATAGCATAGCTCTTCATCGGTGTCATCGAACTCATCATCGAACCACGTCTATCGAGAGGGGACAAATACCGGCAACAAGGGAGAACACAATCAATGCAATGCACAATATGATGCATGCTATGACATGGAAATATGAATGTGTTTTGGGCTAATGCACCTAGCTATGATTTAAATGAAGTTTGTTTGAATACATGATTCAAATTCCAACTCCATATATGGTTATTTAAATGCCCTTTATTTGTTTTGTCCAAAACAGAGGACAAACATTGTTCAAACATGCATGAAAATGGTAGAGATGGATTCCTTGAATTTTTCTGATAATTTTTCATATATAATTTATTTAATTTGGAGTTACGGTTGAATTTCTATGATTTATTGAAGTTTTAGCTATTTTCTAGAATTTCAGAATTAAATTAAATCCAGAAAACATTACTGCGTCAGCATGACGTTGGCATGACGTCAGCAAGTCAACAGGGGCTGGTCCGGGTCAAACCTGACCAGTGGGGCCCACTGGTCAGTGACTGGAGCTGATTAGTGTCGTTGACAGGTGGGGCCAGGTCGACGGCCACGTCAGCAGAGTCAATGCTGACGGGTGGGTCCCACTGCTTATGAACTAATCTAAACAGAAAATAAAACTAACCTAAACAGGTACAAGGGCCCACATGGCAGTGGCTTTAGGGGGGGTTAGTTAGCCGTAATTAACACTAACCACGCGGCCACGTCGGACACACCGGCAGTTAGCCGCCGGCGACCAAGTAGAGCGGCGGAGACGCTTGGGTTTGCATCTCCGGCGACCAAAGGGGCGGATGAGGGCGTCTACGTGGAGCTGGGACTCGCCCGCATCCATCTGTGCAAACGGCAGGGGCTGAGGTGGCCCGAGCTCGCCGGAGGCAAGCTCGTGGCGGTGGCCGGAGTTCGGGCCAGCACGGGCACGGGGCTACGCTTGGCGAGCGAGTGAGCTAAGAGGCTGGGCGGGCTCCTGGGAGATCCACGAGTTCGAGGTCGTGCTCGGACGCGAGTTCGGTGACCTGCAACAACGGCGGCGACAGGCGTGCCGGCGGTGAGCTTCCGCCGCGGTGGCCAGGGGGGATAGAGGAGGGATTCGACGGCGGGGAGAGAGGGGTTGGGAGCAGGAGCTCACAGGGAGGCGGCGCAGTAGGTTAGTGGGCTCGGGGACGTCCTTGACGGCGCGAATCGACGGCGAGGGGCCCGGGTGCCCGAGGTTCAAGATGACCATGATGGTGGCGTTGCTGGCCTCCCGGGGTCGCGTGCTTGGCGTGCGGCTCTACGGCGTTGAGGCGGAGCTCGTCGCATATCTGGAAGGGCGTGGGGAGGTCGGTGGTAGCGGCGAACGGCGACGGTGGCGGCGTCTCCATTTGGTGGCTGCGCGCAGGAGAGGCAGAGGAGGGGGAGGGAGTGCAGCGAGTGAGGGAGAGGCGAGAGGGGCTTCGAGGCGTCTCCAGTCGTGAAGGAGGGCAGGAGGTGGCAAGCAGGAGCTGGAGCCTGCGGCCTGCGTGGGTGCTCTCTCGCGGCGACAGCAGCAGCTTTGGGGCGAGGGGAAGAAGACGGCAGGAGAGGGGCCAGGTGGCCTGGGCCGCACAGGTGGGCTGGGCCGCACAGGTGGGCTGCCGGCACAGGAGCTGGGCCGGTTGCTGCGTCAGGTATGTTTCTGTTCTTTCCCTTTTTTTTGTTCTGTTTTCTAATTATTTGCTTTGTTTTGATTTAGCTTACAAACCAAATCATTTTATAAAATCCTGAAAATAAATATGTGACTAGAATTAAAATATCCCAAACCACATAAAATGTTCCAGGATTATTGGACATATATTAATTATATAAAGAATATATATATCCAATGCAAATAGTTATTTAATTAATTCAAAGGCCCAAAATAAATATCTCTGAGATTCCAAAAATATTGTTTTAAGTTTTACCTCTTGCCAATATTTTCAGAGACTAAGAGGAACATTTTCTTGGACTTCTTTGAAAAGATTTTAATGTTGATTATTTTTGAAGTGATTTATGAGGGTTTCAACTAACCTCAATTCAACTTTCAGAATTTAGACATGATGCATCATGCTCACTCAGGTAAATAGCTACAAGCAAATTCTAGGGCTGTGACACCGGCGCCTCCGGTTGGACGGAAGCCGCCGGCGTCACGGTCTTGCCCTTCCTGCGAAGGGGCCGCCGGCCGGACTCCGGAACCACTGCGGGTTCTGATGTGGAGTCCGGCGCAAAGTCCGGGAGGCTGCCTTGTGGCGCCTCCGGAACCTCCCCCTGATGGATCCCTTCTTGGGATCCCACCTCGGCGTCCTCGGTGTCGCAAGGGGTGAAGGCGGTCGGGATGGAGTCTACATCCGACGGAGCCAACGACCCGCTCGATGAAGCGGGGAGATCATCATTGGCCAGACTACAGGCAGCATGCGGCATCAGAATGACACTATGTGATGCAGAAAAAGAAATTATAAATCATTCAGGAATCCGGATACTTACGATCTCGCCGAAGTCCTGGCCCTTGAAGGCCATTCTTCCTCGCCAACATTGATGTTGGCGGAGCTGTCCGGGGGAATAGTCCTTCCCCTCTTGGACCCTTCGGCCTCCCCTGTTGGGGAAGCCTTCCTCTTCCTCTCTACCTCCTCTGGGAGAGAGTCCTCCTTCTCCTCCTCGTTTTCAGGGGAGGAGTCCGCCCCGGAGTCGTCGGACACCTGAAAACGGGAACTCTTTTGAGCACCCGTGGCCTCCTTCTTGGCCTTCTTCTCCGGCACCACGTGTGGTGCCGGAACCAGCAGCCTCGCTAGACGGGCGTCTACTGGGTTTTCTGGCATAGGAGCCGGGAAGATAATCTGCTCCGCCTTCCTCATCCAGTCCTGTCAAAGGAAAAGGGGAAATTAAAACCCGCATAGAGTCAAACTATGAAAACCAAGTGTCCCGTAAAGGGGTAGAATCACTTACCTCGTTGGCTTGGCGCTGCGAGCGAAATCCGCGATCTTCAGTCGCGGATGTGGGGGCTTCGGCGCCCTTGAACAGCACCCTCCAGGCGCCTTCGTACGTCGTGTCGAAGAGCCCGCTCAACGCCTGGTGCTGTTCCGGATTGAACTCCCACAGATTGAATGCCCGCTCTTGGCATGGGAGAATCCGGTGGACGAGCATGACTTGGACCACATTAACCAGCCTGAGCTTCTTCACCAGCTTCTGGATACAGGCTTGGAGTCCCGTCAGCTCCTCCGAACTACCCCACATCAAGGCCTTCTCTTTCTAGGAGGTGAGCTACGTGGGGATACCAGATCTGAACTCGGGGGCCGCCGCCCACTTAGGGTCGCGCGGCTCGGTGATATAGAACCACCCCGATTGCCACCCCTTGACGGATTCCACGAAGGCCCCTTCGAACCAAAGGACATTGGGCATCTTGCCCAGCATGGCGCCTCCGCACTCCGCTTGAGTGCCCTTCACTACCTTCGGCTTGACATTGAAGGTCTTGAGCCACAAGCCGAAGTGGGGCTGGATGCAGAGGAAGGCCTCGCACGCGACGATAAACGCCGAGATGTTGAGGATGAAGTTCGGCGCCAGATCATGGAAATCCAGGCCGTAGTAGAACATGAGCCCCCGGACAAAGGGGTGAAGTGGAAAACCCAGTCCGCGGAAGAAGTGGGGAAGAAAAACGACCCTCTCATGGGGCCTGGGGGTGGGGATGAGCTGCCCCTCGTCGGGCAGCCGGTGCGCGCTGTCACCGGACAGGTAGCCGACGCTGCGCAGTCTTTCGATGTGCTCCTCCGTAATGGAGGAGGTCATCGACTTGCCTCCCGCTCCAGACATGACTGGGGAAGGTTGAGACGAGATGTGCGGGCTTGGGCGCTGGAGCTCGAGTGCGCGGAGATGGATAAGCAAAGGAGGAAGAAGGCGTAGGTGAAAAGGTGAATCCTTATCCCTTATATGGGCGGGCGAAGTCTACGCGTCCCCACCGGCCTGGTAAAACTCGCTTATCCCCCAAGCGTCACCACCAATGGCGCGGTTGGGTTACCCACGTCCGTATTGATGCGAATCCCGGATTAAGGGGGAACACGATCTCTGCTTCGACAAGACATGCCAAGGAAACCACTTCGCTAAATGCGCTGAGGTGGTAGAGTAAAAAACGATTCAAGTAATGGCTTGGTAGTGGCGTGACGTCATGCCACAAAAAACGTCAGCAGATTGAACTTGTGTATATATCATTCTCTCTACAGTGGAATGTGGAATTTATTTTGCAGAGCCGGACACTATCCTGGTGTTCACAATCTTCTATCATTCGGAGGAGGAACCCGCCTTGCAATGCCAAGCAATATACGCGCTGGACTTATCGTCATTGAAGCCTGGTTCAGGGGCTACTGAGGGAGTCCTAGATTAGGGGGTGTCCGGATAGCCGGACTACCATCATCAGCCGAACTATCATCGGCCGGACTATCATCATCGACCGGACTATCATCATCGACCGGACTCCAAGACTATGAAGATACAAGATTGAAGACTTCGTCCCGTGTCCGGATGGGACTTTCCTTGGCGTAGAAGGCAAGCTTGGCGATACGGATACGTAGATCTCCTACCATTGTAACCGACTCTATGTAACCCTAGCCCTCTCCGGTGTCTATATAAACCGGATGGCTCTAGTCCGTAGGACACAACAACAACAACAACCATTACAATCATACCATAGGCTAGCTTCTAGGGTTTAGCCTCCTTGATCTCGTGGTAGATCCACTCTTGTAAACATCCACAATATCAATATCAATCAAGCAAGACGTAGGGTTTTACCTCCATCAAGAGGGCCCGAACCTGGGTAAAACATCGTGTCCCTTGTCTCCTGTTACCATCCGCCTAGACGCACAGTTCGGGACCCCCTACCCGAGATCCGCCGGTTTTGACACCGACAGCCCTCACTTGGCTATGGGTTATTGTCCATTACATATTATATGCCCATATGGCCATGTTCACTTTGCATGATATGCTCATTCCTATTCCTTTGGCATGCATTCATGACCCATGCTTTGCATTACACATGATGATTGATTCTAGTACTTGTATGTGTATTTGCAAGCTTGGTGGAGATATTGCTTGTTCTTGCCATGTTTCCTTCGTGACCCATTCCTATGATGATACTATGATCTTTCTTTGTGTTCGTGCTTGCGATATGTCATGTGCATTGCCTATGCCTATTATTTGCTTACATGTAATGATTTCTATGATTTCACCTAGTGTGTTGCATCTTCACTCCACTAGTTTGCATGACATGATTGATATGCTTGCTTATGTTGCATCACCCATGATTCATACTTTCTCATTTCATGCGGTTGATGGCATCCATTTCCATGCTTTCCACATAATTGCTATTACATGTTGTCATATGTTTCCATATGTTGCCTTTCTCATGCTAGATAATTTGCCATGTATTGAGTGCAACAATTATTCTAGTCTTTCTAATGAGTTTGCCCACATAGCATTCTCATATATATTTGGAAATTTTGACATATTCCTTGTGAAGCGTGTTTATCTTCCTTCTTTGCACCATATGCCCAGTCCCATGAGTATAGCCGTTGCATCATATTATTCATGCACTTTTGCTTCTAATGGTTATGTGCAAGAGAAGAGAACCATCATGATGGATGATGTGTTTATCTACCATGCACATACGTTGTTTGATTTCTTTTGTGCTTGTGTAGGATACTTTGGCTTTGTGTCAACTTCCACTTCACGTGAGTTGACAATTCGAGCTCTTGAGAGCGAGCCTTATACATTCGACCATGACTCACTTCTACACCACATTTCCTACCACGTCGGCATTGTGAAGGATGCACCAGGACATGCTTTGGCCGTGATATCCTTCTATCTCGAGAACACCAAAACCATGAGCATACATATTGTGGTTCATACTTCATGTTTTGCTTGCACACATGTTAGAGATAGTGTTTTCATTCATGATTTCCACATTGCTATGCCTCATGACATATATGCCTTGTGTGTTGCACCTAGTTCTTCACATATGCCATGTCTCTTTGCTTATCACATGCTTGCCTTAATTGACTCACACATGATGAACAATTGCTCTTTCCATTGTGTTGAGTGCCACGATATCTTCACTACACCATATGCACATTATGCCTTAATTATCTTGCGTTTACCCCATGTGTTTCGACATCTCATATTATTTGGTGTTGTTAATGGTTCATATGCATACCATAGACCATTTTCTTAGCACTTTATGCTTGCTTGATATGACATTCAGGTAGATGCTTGTGTACTTCTCAAACATATTTGTATCTCTACCTCTCATTGGCATGCTTGTTTCCATGATGTCCTTGATTGTGCTCAATTTATATGCTTAATGCCATGACACACTTCTTTGTCAAACCATATGCTATGCTTGATGACAACACTTCTTGGGTGAATCACCTCTCGAATGCTTGCTTTTGTTCTAACGCCAACCACATTTGTTTTTCGAAGTGCTTGTTATCTTTGCTCCTTTTAAAGGAACCACAAGATGGTGCGACTTTGGGGAGTATCCATTGCGAGCTACAAGATGATGAATGTTTGGTGATCATCAACTTCTACATGGCGACATAATCTCTTTCTCATGGTGATTTGGTTTTTGATCCGAGGTCGGATCTTTCCCAAGGGAGAGGAGATGATGCGGAGCATTCTAGGGACGTCACCATGTCAAGAGTCCGTTCAGCGAGTAACATGTGCGACATCTACTTCACATACACAAAGGTGAATCATCTCCTTTACACGTGCTCACTTGACCGCTTCGAGGATGGTATACTACTAGACACTTCTCCCGTGTGCATGCATAGGTATTGTTGAAGCTTCACGGATGTTGAGGAGGAGTGCAAGTGCCAAGGAACAACTACACCATCCGCGAGGGAAGCCTCGAAGCGAAGACGGAAGAAGATGGAGCTGCTAAAGCTACAGCGGCCGGACATCCGGGCCAGAGGCTGAACATTCGGCACCTGGGCAGCCGCACAGGTACTGCCCCAACAGCCGACCAGCCGCAAGCCAGCTCCAGGCCCCGGACATCCGACCCAGCTCGGACATCCGACCCTTCCCCGGAAATCCGTACAGCAGCTATCCAGAGAAGAAAAAATTCGGCCCCACTAGGCCAGACATCTGGAGAGCCCCGGACATCCGCTGCCCCGTGAACGATCGGACATCCGGCCCCCAGCCCGTACATCTGGCGCCTGCCTGCGTGCAGAGTCGGGCGAAAGGCCCATGTACCCTCTTTACCACTTACCCCTTCGTGGCTTAGACTATATATAGACCCCCTCCACCTCCTAGTTAGGGTTAGCAATGGTTTAGCTCATTTAGAGATAGAGCTTTGCTCATCCTTGTGGTTCTTCTCGAGTGAGAGACCGTAACCTCTTCAGAGAAGATCCACACCGGATTCAAGATCCCTCACGGATTCAAGACCTCCTCATGGAAATGAACTAGTTATCGTTTGTATCATCCTTTGTGGGATTTGGATCATGTTTCTCTCTTTATGTTCATCGATCTAGCACATGTGTGATTGTTTCTCATTGATTTGAGTGTTTCCTCTCGTTTTCCCCTCGTGTTCTTTGTGTTCTTCACGGGATCCACTCCAATCGTGAAAGGTCGGTCATCTAGGGTTCTACCCTAAATCACAGTGACTCACCGGCGATGGTTCACCGGTGTAGGGGCCGTGGTGGAGCTGGGCGACGACGGGAATGGAACGAGTGCACGACAGCGGTCACTCCCGCACAAGCAGCTCCTCAGGAGGAGGTCGGAAGGCGTCGGTGTCTTTGGCTCCAGTGGAGGTGAGCTACCAGCGCCAGTGGAATCCAGGAATCTGGCCACCATCCGAGAAATGCAGGGGCAGAGGAGGAGCAGAAGGGCAACAGGAGCGCGAAGAGACACTCAGGAGGGACTAGGATGGGCTGTAGCGAGTGGGAGGAAGAGAGGACCAAGCAATGAAGATCTTCACCGGATTTAAGGAAGAATAGCATCCTGGCCTCTAAGGAGTGGCTTAGGCGATGATTGAAGGAGGGAGGGGATGAGAGGTGAGGATAAACGCCATGGCTACAGAGTGCTGGCCCGCCATGGCTCACGGGCCGCTCCGTCGATGGCCATGCTCGTCACGGGGAGGGTGGCGACGACTGGCAAGTGGTAGAGGAGCTCACGAGATGAAGAAGGAGCCAAGGGGAACAGGAGAAAATGGACGAAAGGAGGATAGAGCCAAGCGGCGCACAGTGCACCCATGGTGCTCAGCGGCTAGCTCTGGCGAGGGGGTTTCTGGAGGGGCCGAGCAGGGGGTCGAGGGTGACAGGTGAGGTCAGGGAAGTTAGGTCGGCACCTCCAGATGCGTGATTGCCACCGGGGCTGAGCTGCCTGGCACGTCCGGACGTCCAGAGTGCGGCCAACGCTGCCAGCGCGCATGCACATACATGATCACTGCTGCACCCAGCATTGAGAGGACGCAAGAGGCAGCGCTGAAGTGTCTAGCAATTAGTCCCTGCATCACTTAGGCTCCGGGAGTTGATAGATCAACAAAAGGAGCTCAGAGGTGAAGTGAGGCTTCACTAAAACCTTGTTAAATCAGACTAAATCAAGATACATTGATCTAAGAAAAAAGCTAAGGGCCAAATAAGTTGTCTGGGGTGATTAGCTTAGGACCGACTATAATCCTGGAGGTTTTGAGGTGGATTGGACCACAAAACAACAGGGTTGCTTTGTAACTGCAAAATTGGTCAGTAAACTTGATCTAGATGATGCACTCACTTGGAGCAGCAACTTGAGCTCAAATCTAGTAGATCATGATGATTTGGTCATAAGAAGATACTGTAAAAATTTCATACCAAATGGACATGCCAAAATGGTACTTGCTTCACAAACATACTCTCTCTCCAGAAACTTGCAATAATTTTGGTGATAAAATGGCTTAAGGAAATGCTCCCAAATTTTGGTGGAGAGATGTTATATGGGTAGGAGCATAATCTGGTAGTTTCTTAGAATTAATGAAGCAATATAAATTATACTTGCTTCACAACCTGAAAATATTAACAGAATCAAAGATTTGATCCTGTGTTCACATAGATGAAGGGATGGAGTTTAAAATTGGAGGATGGTAATGATAAGAGCACATGAAGAGGCATGCAAAATATCAACTCATTTCGATACTCATAGCTAGTACTTCCTTCACAATTGCTTATGTCTGACAGAAACTTTGAAAAATCATGGTGGAAGGTTGGCCAGGCAAATGAAGTTTAATTTTGGCATGAGGCAATGATTTTGATGCAAAAGCATGCCCAAAAACTTTGGGAGCAAACAAGATAAGATAAATGACACTTCCTTCACAAAGTGCCACTCTGGACAAAATGGAAGAATGAATATTGGAGGAATATTTTTGAACATGGCAAGGAAGGATTTGATCACATTTGAGCAAGATATGACCCAAACAATTTATGAGAATTATGTGGGAATTTTTGGAGGGACAGAAATATAGATTGCTTCACAACCTAGGGCAAATGAGGTTATTCCTTTAACAGAAAAAGGAATATTCCCCAAGATAATGAATTGTTAGGTGGGCTAGGATGGACATGGCATGATCTTGGGATGAATTTGAGGATGATGAGTCACTTGGGAGAAGAAGAAATGAAAATCTCCCAGGTTTCAAGTCCAAAGAACCACTCCAAAAAGAAAACTAGGGCAAAAACCAAATAAAGCGAAAATAAGAAAAGGCCAAAAACCAGGCTGTTACAAACCTTCCCCCATTAAAGAAATCTTGTCCTCAAGATTTTGGTTGCCCAGGGAATAAGTATGTTTGTACCTTAAGGAAACTGTTTCCAAGTCGTGTATCCTTTTCCTTTGTTTGTTGTTCCCTCAAGAATTTCATAAGATCTACTTACCTCGCTTTGGGGTGGTTGGCTTCACCTTTCCCAATTTCTGATGGGTCTTTCCTCATATACTAAAGCCTTATGCTGACGGTGATACTTTCATATCTGCTGGTGATATTCTGAGCATGAGTTTCCTTCGGCCGAGAAAACCTTTTACATAGGCCATTGGGTTGTCCAAACAAATGCATGTCTTCCGGGTTCACACAATATCGAGAATCCTAGCCACTCTTCTGACGAGATCTAATTGCCCAACAGTGGTACTGACTCCTCTTGGATTGTTTCTTTGGTCTCAAACAAGAGATATTTACCAAAGATTCGCCTGCATTCTATCGTGAACAATATAAAGGGGTAGGAACTGGTAGATGTAGCATACCTTAAATTTTGAGACTGGCCTGACAAAGATGCTGATGGAAAAAATGCTTTTCCTGACAGACTGCCCGTGCGCTCCATTTTGCACGTGATTATACCTGATCTGAGCGATTGTTTGGCTTTTTGGCTTACCCGTGCTGTCGGCATACCCATCTGTGGCAATAGGTCGTGGGATGTTTTGACACGGTTGTCGACATCAAACTGTGGAGGAAATCTTGGATTTCTGAGGGTATGGTGTTGTGGATCCATATGGAATATTGGCATCCAAAACTGTCTTGGGTATCCGATCCCTGATGGCCACAAAAATCATCATACCTTTGCTTTCGGTCTCTTGTTCTGCCGATGATTTTTCGTTGTCAGGGTATCTTATTAAAATATCTTGGCCACATCTGTCGTTGATTATCCGTGCATCCACGAATGTGGGTAGTGCAATATATTTGGCACCATTACTTGTCCTCGTTTTCTGACCTGGTTCCGCACATATGTGACATATACTTGAGGCTTGTAGCTGTACAAAGCTCGTGGTTGAAACCAATCATACAAGAGGGTGACAAGGTTTCATGAGATTTCCTTGTCAGGTGAGGGGATCATGACCTTGGAAAGCGTTGTCCGGATTGTTGCTGCTGCGTTATTTGCCTTGGCCCTTGTCGATTCTTGCACCACATGAGATGTATCTCTGCTTATCTTTATTGGGCATGACTCATGAGTTTTGTTAAATCCTTACCTTCCTTGCATAATTCTGCTTGATCATAGTCATACCTCGTATGAGTGACTGATATGACCGGGGTTGCATGCTCACCATATGTAAGAAGAATATGCCACCAAACACTCGATTCTCGCAGTAGGCATATGTCCTGACCGATTTGTGCTTCTAACAGAATGCTGCAGATACGATTCTCGGGCTGCACTGTCATATACTGCCAACTTGCTGTATCATATCTAAGGGCGGTTCAACAGGGTGGTACTGATGCGGACTAAGCAGCTTACGAGAGAAGTCATCCGAGTACCTTGCTAGGGAAGACTCGGTAGCTTCTGCTCGAAGCTTTTGTGGGGGTAGCGTGCTGGAGAAGCCTGGGTTCCATATCTAAGAAGCTTCATGTCTGAATGCTTGTTGAGAAAGATTCAGTCCCTTACGTCAGTAGCCTGTACTAAGGTATCTTGCATTGGAAGACTAGGTACCTTGGACCGGAATATGTCCATATATCGTACTTAGGAAAATATAGGAGTCTTGCATCATAAGCTTCCTCCGATAGCGTCTGGAGAAAGACTGAGTTTCTCACATCCAACTTTTCATACAGTGATATGCAGACTGAAAACCATACACTCACCCATAATATTTTTGTGTCTGGTTACTTGCATGATAAAAGTTATTTGACTGTCTTCCTTGGTCATAGCACATTCTGGCTTTCTTTCCAAAGTAGAGAATGTTTCGCAAGTTAATTCATAGATGAAGCACACATTGTATACGGATCATACCTTGTACCGGGAATGTACCATTGGTCTTGTGCTTGCCTTATCTTCCTGCTGGTTTGATCATTTTTGCTGCGAAAGGGGCATAACAGATGCAGACTTGCTCTTGATATTCGATTAGTGACACCATTTATATACCGAACAGATATTCCCAACATAATGCAGTCAACTGAGAGTGCCATATTGTTGTGTTTCCATATCTGTTAAATCCTTGCTGCTTCTTTTAGTTCAGAGCCGGTTGATGAGCAACTATTTATAGGGGAAAATTAATGTAATGCCGAGGCCCAAAAAAAGAAGCAAACAAAACAACTCAACCAAACCAAGGAATAAAAAGGCATACAAATCACACACAAGCAATATCACATATATGCTATCCACACAATATTCATACCTACTTAAGCACACAAATCTCATGGAATCTCCGGTACTACAATCTAACATGCTGTGACGGTGTGCACGAGGATGAAACAATGTGTGGAGAAGTTGGTGTAAACTTCGCTACACTAATTGCTGGCCTAGCAAGGTAACAACCTTGACTAGCTCGGAGGCGAGGACTACTTGGTAACCATGTAGCGAGACACGAATCTCGCAACCACATTTTATCAAGTAGACGAAAAGGATCAATACTCGTCCACGGGATAGGATAGCAAGGAATGCTGAGTCGGCTGACATTGCCCTTTCTTGATAACTAAGATCATTAAGGGTTGTCAATGCGACAAAAAGGCATGTTTCGGGGTAGCAACATGTCTACACCGGAACAACAGGGATGGCTGGAAGGAAAAGATCGGCATGATACCTGAGCACCATTTCTGGAAACAGTGTCCAGACCACTTGGCATCACTCTGCTAAGACGGAGATGACGCCAAATACCGAAGGAAAGAGGAAATGCAGAGGCTGAGCTATAGCGGATCAGGATCCGATGCCATCTACACTCACCAGAAAAACCGTTAGCAGAAATAATAAGGCTATATGTACGCTATGCAACAAAGAAATGCAACAACCAAATGCAACAAACAAGGCAGACTCTATACTACTGATTTCTACCACACGTGTTAACTAGGGCATCCTACAGCCAGACCCGCTATGATACGAAGCCTGTGGCAGCCCAGCTCAGAGAGACCGGACCACCCCGTATTCCAGCCCAGAGATCAAGGAGAAGTCTTCTGGAATATGACACAACTTGATATAGAATAAATAAACTCTTATTACAACGAATAAGGGATACAGAAGCCTGATTCTACAATGGATCACAGCAGCACGGCGACACTACGCCTGCGATACTACGCTTGCTCTATGCTAGTAGTGGAAAAACTCGTATTAGCGGAAATCTTCTAGAGGCGGAACAACGATGAAGGTGGTGACCTCCACTCCAAAGGGACTCTGGCTGGGACACGATCTAGCTCACACGGGCGGACTCCTCAACAATCAAAGCAATCACAACATCACCTGCAATCTAGCATGACATGTCAGGTCACTACATTGAATGTACTTGCAAGCTCACAACAACCACAAGCATCAAGGCAAGACAACAACATAGCATTAAACATGTTAATCAAATTAACAACTACCATGATGTGAAAGCAATAAATAGGCATGATATAAAACTACTAGAATAGTGATGAACCACCATCTCAAATTTCAAGAACCATCTCAATCTTGGCTCTCCGGCCAAACCATAAATCAGCTCGATCACCTCATGATCAATACCTCCTCGTGATCACCGCGTGACCACATCACAAACTAAATGATCATCCTCGAGATCACCCTAATATCATCACCAACATCCTGCCAAACTGTTACCGCTGATAATATGAACATATAAGCACCTAAAAGTCATTCCGTCATGTCAGTGTTGATCGAACAGTGTGACCTAGTACGAACTTGTGCCCCTGACCGAGGACGCGACTATTGATAGATCAAACACACACTCTGAAGAGGTTAGCACACTATACCCACACAACGGAACCCATGGCCTCTTGCTCTCATTCGGGTGGACCAACATCATTCGGACAAAACCAATCTACTGCCATGACACTCTCCCGGCCACTCCGACCAACACCCCCTTTGGGTTCAGTCCTGGGTGGCCCCGATGTCAGCTCGTGACATCCAACAGCCACCGTCGTGGCAAAACAAAAATGGTCCCAAACAGGGACAAGAGATCTCAATACCAACTACAGGCACACAAGGCTTATGTCCACCTACCTGATCAGGGTAGCGCGCACCCATAACCTTCCCTAGTTCGAGGCAACAGGGAGGGGCACGACAATAGACTACACTAGGGCCTTCCCATAAAGGCAAATGTGGTTGCACTGGAAAAGCCTGGTTCGGAGGCACCTGACCAATGAAATGACGGAATTTGTTCCCAAAGTATAGCTGCGATAAATGATACTCCGATATCATCTAGCAAGTCATAGAAATATGCAACAACTAATCCATAGCATAATATCGTCATATCAAAATACTCCAAGGATAGCATAAAGACTAAGAGCATGTTGAATCTAAGAGCGATAATACTACTAATACAATAGAAATATCATAATATGCCGCTAAGAACAACATGCAAGCATCATCTCCAAAATAATACTCCAAGCAATAATATATTAGATACCATCATGAACATAATCATAATAGCCACTAATAATCCAATGGCAACATGTCATCCACCATCTGCAAGAATATTTGTCCTAGGAATCCAAATAACATCATGGCAGTAGCAAGATCAACAATAACTCCGAGAAATGCCATGAACAAATCATACATAGCTACTGCAATATTTTAAGTGAGTTTAAATAAGTAAACCATGTCACTGCATTGCAATCATGCAAATGGAGGGTGTGGCTTGCCTTGCTCCAAGAAGGAGTGGAAAGCTCATGGTCTTCATCAAGCACACAAAAACCTACTGAAAAACATTTTTGAAAGATTTTGTAAATACTCCATAATGCATTTTTCTCAGTCGAGAAAATCTACATAGCAGAGAAAAATACCAAATTCTACTATAAAATAGAGGAGCTCAAAAGAAAAACAATGCAAAAAGAATCAGTTCATTTGGACTTGTGGTTTAGGAGTAATTCATGGTCAAACGGTGCTCAAATTAGATTAAAATTGAATTTAATAGAGAAAATAGAAAAACCAGGGGGAACCACATCGAAGGCGTAAAGTGGAAATACGCTTCCACTTACGTACCCCTTCGGTCCCGCGTGGAGTTGCTGACCAGTGGGGCTGGCCTGGCAGGTTTAGAAGGTGGGGGGGGTCAGAGGGATGGCCACTCACCGGTGATGGTTCACCAGTGTAGGGGTCGTGGTGGAGCTAGGCAACGACAGGAAGGGAACGAGCGCACCATGGCGGTCACGCTCGTACCCGCAGCTCCTCGGGAGGAGGTCGGGAGGTGTCAGCATCTTTGTCTCCGGCGGAGGTGAGCTACGGGCGCTGGTGGAATTGAGGATTTCGGCCACCATCTGAGAAATGGAGGGGTGAGGAGGACCAGAAGGGCACCAGGAGCTCGAAGAGACACTCAGGAGGGACTAGGATGGGCTGTTGTGAGTGGGAGGAAGAGAGGGTCAAGCGGCGGACCTCTTCGCCGGATTTGACGAAGAAGAGCATCCTTGGCTCTGAGGTGTGGCTTAGGCGATGATTGAGGGAGGGAGGGGATGAGAGGTGAGGAGAAATGCAACCGGGGCGTCCTTAAATAGTGGGGAGGAGGGTTCTAGAGCGCTGGCCTGCCATGCCTCACGGGCCGCTCCGGTGATGTCCGTGCTCGTCATAGGGAGGGAGGCAACGACTGGCGAGAGGCAGAGGACCACACGAGATAAAGAAGGAGCCGAGGAGAACATGAGCAAATGTATGGAAGGAGGACAGACCAAGGCGGCACACAGTGCACCCATGGCGCTCGAAGGCAAGCTCCGGCGAGGGGGTTTCTGGACGGGGCTGGGGGTCGAAGGAGAGGGGGGTCGGGGAACTCCGGTCGGCACCTCTAGACGCGTGAATGCCGCTGGGGCTGAGCTGCCTGACGCGTCCGAACACCTAGAGCGGGGCCAACACTACTAGCGCGCGTGCACAGACGCGGTCACCGCTATGCGTGGCATTGAGAGGATGCAAGAGGCTGCGTTGAAGTGTCTATCGATTAGTCTCTACATCACTGAGGCTGGGGGAGTTGATAGATCAGCAAAAGGAGCTCTGAGGTGAAGTGAGGCTTCACTGAAACCTTGTTGTATCAGACTGAATCATGATACAGTGATCAACAGAAAAAAGCTAAGGGCCAAATAAGTTGTCTATGGTGATTAGCTTAGGAAGGACAATAATCGTGGAGGTTTTGAGGAGGATTGGACCACAAAACGATAGGGTTGCTTTGTAACTGCAAAATTGGTCTAGATGATGCACTCACTTGGAGAAGCCACTTGAGCTAAAATCTGGTAGATCGTGGTGATTTGGTCATAAGAAGATGCTATAAAAATTTCATACCAAAATGGACATGCCAAAATGGTACTTGCTTCACAAACATCCTCTCTGTCCAGGAACTTGCAATAATTTTGGTGATAATATGGCTTAAGGAAAAGCTCCCAAAATTGGTGGAGAGATGTTATATGGGTAGGAGCATGATCTAGTAATTTCTCAGAATTAATGAAGCAATATAAATTATACTTGCTTCACAACCTGAAAGTATTAAAAGAATCAAAGATTTGATCCTGTGCTCACATAGATGAAGGGATGGAGTTGAAAATTGGAGGAGGGTAATGATATGAGCACATGAAGATGCATGCAAAATTTTAACTCATTTGGATACTCCTAGCTAGTACTTCCTTCACAATGGCTTCTGTCTGACCGAAACTTTGAAAAATCAGTGAGGAAGGCTGGCTAGGCAAATGAAGTTAAATTTTGGCGTGAGGCAATGATTTGGATGCAAAAGCATGCCCAAAATGTTTGGGAGCAAACAAGATAAGATAAATGACACTTTCTTCACAAAGTGCCACTTTGGACAAAATGAAAGAATGAATAATGGAGGAATATTTTTGAACATGGCAAGGAAGGATTTGGTCACATTTGAGCAATATATGACCCATGATTTATGAGAATTATTTGGTAATTTTTGGAGGGACAGAAATATAGGTTGCTTCACAACCTAGGGCAAATGAGGTTATTTCTTTAATTTAAAAGGAATATTCCCCGAGATAAAGAATTGTGAGGTGAGCTAGGATGGACATGGCATGATCTTGGGATGAGTTTGAGGATGATGAGTCACTTGGGAGAAGAAGAAATGAAAATCTCCCAGGTTTCAAGTCCACAGATCCACTCCAAAAAGAAAACGAGGGCAAAAACCAAATAAAGCAAAAAGAAAAAGAAAAGGCCAAAAACCAGGATGCTACATATATTTTTGTGCCTTTCTTGGATTCAGATTATTCTATTCCATATGGTCACAAGAAAGTTGAGAGTATTTCACAAAATAAAGGTGACTGCAAACTCACTTATTCTGGCCTATTTAGTTTGTGATTGCTCACTTTGTTATTTGTGTGTTGAGTTAGGAGATTTCATAGATTAAAGGTATGGTGGAATTGTACATGCCACATCCAAAATATGGAACTATCCTCTCGCCCCCCTCCCCATGTCATTATTCTATTACACAACTAATGACATCGTTATCTGAGGCTGCTCACAGTCGCGGGGACAGACTGACTTGTAGCAAAGAATTGGCCACTGAAGATTAGTTCGTGCAGGGGCGAATTATGATCCAGAAGCAACGGTAGACAATACAAAGTACAGGAAACATTTCCAAAGAGATGAGAAGAATACCAATGTGTGTAGAGAGTATTTACATGAGCATAGAAGAAAGCAAAAATATTCATGGCATAAACAACTTGATTACAACATGGTAGTAGTTGATGTATTTCCTATTCGTACTTTCTGTTTTTCTTTGTTACAATATAGCAATCCTTCACATCATTTGGAAAGAAGATCCCTAAACCTTTCTATTTGTTGCCTGAGAAGTATACGTAGTACTCAACTGAGCTCTTACTGAAATTCTTATAGTATTTGCTTTGCTTCTCTTTTGGTGCCAAAAACAAAGTGAGCAATGGTGTCTGGGTTGCAGTTGGCTGCACAACGCCTGGGTTGGACTGTTGTTTTTTCTCAATGACAAAGGTGTCGAGTTGCACCATGAGAGTGTATTGGGAAGCTACAAATTGTGAGAGGGTACTCCTGATGTTCAGAGAATGTGACCACCATGTGTTGGTCCATTGAACCTTGATTTTCTCTCTCTCGGAGAAACGTGGAAGATGGAAGGTAATGAGATATGTATTCCCACCAATGTTATAACCATAACTTCATAATTATGCATGCAATTGTTATTTGATCTATTTCCCATGTTTCCTTGCTATATCCATCCAGTTTTAAAATCTAAAAAGGTGAACATTAGTCATTACTCTTAATAATAATTTGTGGCTTAGCATCATGCATAAACGCTATTACCATAAAAACTTTAAATTGGAGTCGTCTATGAAACAATTTTTCTTGCAATTCCTACTCTCAAAGTCAGAGTTTATAAAAGGACACGTTAAATTAAATTCTGCTATTATATCTATTCACACAAATACCTGGATGATTTTCAGTTGTTAATACATAAAGCCCAATAAGCATGCCTCGGGTTGGTACGCAAATAGAATCCCAAATAACGGAAAATAAAAAAATGTTCAAAACAATATCGCACGTAAGTATATTTAGACATCATTTTTTTACGAACATCATTTTTTATCAAGTTAATATATCTTTTATTAAGCAGAGCAATGTTCAGGTTTACAAGTTGTTTTTAATGTTTAGGAGAAAGTTGTTCTAGCTTCCAAGAATATTGTTCCAAGTCCATGAGGAGAATATCCCAGGTTTAGGGAAAATAGTTATCCATGTTTACAATTATTTTTTAATGAGCTAGTGGCAACAGTTAACCTAATCATATTAAGATGTCTTGAATTAATCTGAGACAATTAGTGCACCATCATGACTCGATAGCACCTCAAACAGTTGAGGTGGGAATACAACTAGGAAAGACGCAAACTGAACAAGCATACATTTCTCAGTCGTTTTGCAAAAATGGTCTAGTTGAAAGCACAAGTCTTTTTCATGTTGGGAATAATTCATGTGGGAAATGAAGACATCAGTTGTATTTTGGGCCATACTTACTACTCCCTCTGTTCCTAAATATAAATCTGTCTAGAGATTTCAACAAGTGACTATATACGGAGCAAAATGAGTGAATCTACAATCTGAAATATGTGTACATACATTTGTATGTTGTAGTCCATTTGAAATGTCTAAAAAGACTTATATTAAGAAACGCATGGAGTATCTGATAGGGTAATGTGATGGAGTTTTCCTCCATTGCAACAAATTTAAGGGCGTGATAAATATTTCTCCCGTTGCAACACACGTGCACTTTTGCTAGTGAGAGCTAACAAGCTTTGTATACCTGAGTCTTCACTTCGTTTATTACTTTTGCAAGAGGCTCATGGAGGAGGACTTATGGGACACTTTGGACACGACAAGACATTTTGCCACGCTCTACAAGAACTACTTTTGGCCCAAGATGTTTCATGACGTCTCCCGCTACACCAATTGATGATCTACATGTCGCAAAGCTATGTCTAAAGCTCAATCCCATGGTCTCTATATGCCACTTCCTATTCCATATCACCCTTGGGAAGATATTAGTATGGACTTTTTACTTGGTTTGCCTAGGACTCAAAATGGAAAGGATTCGGTATTTGTTGTTGTGGACCGCTTCTCTGAGATGGCACACTTTATTCCATATAACAAGATAGACGATGCTTCACATGTTGCAAATCTTGTGCCTACATGGAGTGCCCAAGACTACATGGAGTGCCCAAGACTAGTGTAGGACCGCAACATCAAGTTCCTTAGCTACTTTTGGAAGACCCTATGCGCCAAGCTCAAAATGAAGCTACAGTTTTCATCCGCATACCATCCACAAACTCACGGCCAAAAGAAGATCGCGAACCTGATGAGGACATGACTACCTTGGATACGACCAAAAATATTGCATACATGCATATTTGTGAGGTGATTTCTAATGCAAACTATGCAAAAATTTATTTATGTTATCCAATACAAAAATACTTCCCAGACTTTTGTGCCATGTCTAATTGCAGGTGCATGAAACATTTGTACATTCCACATATTAAGATAAGGGAAAAAGAGAAGTTTAGGTGATGTTCAAAAAGTAATCTAACGTCACTTTTGGGCAAAGAGAAGATAGAGTCTGAGTCTCTCACGTTATGGACTCAGATTCGGACTGCACAGACATACTCTGACTCAAAAGATCTCTTTCATCCGGACTCCAAATTGGGTGATTCTTTTTTTGTTGGAATTTAGATTTTGTGCCTTTCCAACCAATTGGATTCAGCCTAAAATTCGGGTTTAAGGTTTCCATCACAGCCCCAAAGATGTGTGTAGGGTTCCCGATCCCACCATCCTGGTGCCACTCAGTACACCAGGCCACGTGTGCCTAGGCTGTCCCAAGCCCACCCTATCGGGTGCCACTTGGTAGAAAAATAACACTACCTACAAACACTAGAAACTAGTTGCGACTCCTAGATAGAGATTAAGTCGGTTAATAAGTCGAGAGGGGTAGAGTTACCAGAACCCAATGTGTTGTAGTAGCTAGTCATTGGACAACATACACAGAACTCAGTGCTTAAGGATGGTTCCAGTGAGACAACCCACCATGTACTCCTACATGGCCTCTCACCGCTACCTTTACCAAGTCGTGTTCACACACTTCACTCTCAGCATCAGAACATAGCAATGCAGTCCAATTCATTCCCAATGAATCATACCTGACACACTCTAAGCAATAGCAAGCATGGCATGGTAGGAACACAACATGGCTTCAATCAACTCCTACACATGCTAGTGGGTTTTAACTATTTACTATGGCAATGACAGGTCATGCAGAGGAATGGGTTCAACTATCGCGACACAAAGTAGTAATTGAATCGTTATTGTCCTAATGCAATAACGGAGAGCAGGAGCAAGAGAATAGGATTGTATCGGAATGAACAAGGGGGTTTGCTTCCCTGGTAGATCAATAGAGGGGGCACTGCTTCACAGACAGGTACTCTGCAGCACTCTCCGGAGCAGGACCTATCAAGAAGGAACGGTGTCGACAATCAAAACACAAGCATATGCAACAATATGATGCATGATCATGGCATGTAGATGTGGTGTTGTTTGCGCTAATGCAACTAGTATTCATTTGCATGAAGTCCATCTGAACCAAAGATTCAGATGCAACTCCAAAATAAGCTCTTATAATTGCCATTTAAGTGTTTTCACTTATACAGTAGGTATAGGTTGGTTTGTCATGCATGAAACTACTACAGATGGATAGATTGAATTTTTTGATAATTTTTCATATATAATTTATTTCAGTCTGAGCTACGGTTGAATTTCCGTGAATTTTTGAAGTTTGTGATAATTTCTGGAATTTCCTAATTTACTTTAAAACCATAAAAGGATTTATTGCGTCAGCATGATAGTTGCATGATGTCAGCAAGTCAACTGTGGCTGACCAGGTCAAACCTGACGTGTGGGGACCAGACGTCAGTGTCTTAGACACTAACTAACATAATTAGTGTTAACCTAAACCTAATCTGGTAATTAGCAGGGGAAGGGCCCACATGTTGGTGACTCCACGGAGTTAGTTAGTGCTCAAAACGGTCAACTGGGGCGGTCAAACCCAGTCAACCCACTGGCGTTTAGCCACCGGCGAGGTCATTGGCGCTCCTGGGCCTCGGGTTTTGCCTACGGGGCACCTCTTGGTGCGCATCTGGGTTCTAAGGAGAGCTGGCGTCGCGGCGCGTCCAAAAGTCGCATCGGCCGGGGCTGGGGTGGTCGGAATCGATGAAGACGAGCTCAGTTGCGGCCGTCGGAGTTCGGGCGACTATGGGCTAGATGCTACATCAAGCCAACATGCTCCTTTTCGCGCTAGGCATGCTCTACGGGGCACTACGAACACGTTGAGCTCGCCTAGGTGACCACGAGCTCGGGCAGCGGCGCGCTACGGCCATCATGGGAGCAGCGGCTACAGTGAGCAAACGAGCACGGGGTTAGGGGGAAGATGTGTAGGAGCTCACGGTGATCTCGATGGTGTCCTCAGCGAGTTCGAGATGCACTGGGGTCAAAGGGGCGTTGACGGCAATCTCGGGCGGCCGAGGATGAAGAAGACGACGGTGGCGGTGTTTTAGGGCACTCTGTCTTGTTTGGCTCGTCGGAGAGATGAGGAAGACGCGGCGAAGCTCTTGGGCTTGTCAGAGAGGCGAGGTCATGGCGTTGGGCGCGGCAATGGTGAGGGGCAGCGACGGTGGCGCTCGGGCGAGTGAGAGAGCGAGCGGCAGAGGAGGGAATGGGCATGGGAGAGAGTGAGAGGGGCCCGGGTGGGTCATGGCGACGTCCAGAGAGGCCAGAGCGTCGAGGGGGAGGGGTAAGCAGGCACGTGGCGTGGCGGCCATGCGCGCGGGCGGCGAGCGCGTGGCCCTCGTCCTTGTGTCGTGGCCAAGAGGACGATGACTAGCGGTTAGGCCAGTGGGCCGCAGAGTGTTGGGCCGGCTGGAGCCGCTAGGTAAGTTCCTCCCTTTTTTTCTATTTTGTTTCTGTTTTCCATTTCTGACATTTGTTTTATTTGGTTTTTGAACCAAACTAATTTTGTTGCTTCTCATAAATTTTGCAGGGACTAAAAGGTTTATTCCAAAGCCCCTCACATTTACCCAGAATTATAGTACATATATAAAATATATAAGATATATATATCCAATGCAAATAATTATTTCATTAGTTACAAATGCCCAAAATAAATATTTATGAGATCCTAAAAATATTGGTTTGAATTTTACTTCTGACCAATATTTTCAGAGAGTAACATGAAAATTTTCTTGGACCCTTTTGGAGCAATTTTTATCCAGGTCATTTCAAGAGATGATTTCTGAGGGTTTCACAAATCCCCATTTCAAACTTAAATGAAATTTAAACATGATGCACACATGACTAGCTAGTATAGGTCATACCAGAACTAGGGATGTGACAACTCGCCCCCACTTGAAAGAATCTCGTCCCGAGATTCAGGGGGTCAACGGAAGGAAAGTGGGTTACTCTAGTCGAAGGCGATCTTCTCGCTCTTCTCTCGTGGAATGATGAGATCACTGAACCTTCAGAAACTTAATGTTCTGACGTCGGGTGACACGCTCTGCTTGATCAAGAATGCGAACTGGGTACTCTCGATATGTGAGGTTATCTTGGAGATCAAGTGTTTCGTGGTCCACTCCGCGGATAGGATCCGAGAAGCAACGCCTGAGTTGGGAGACGTGGAAGACATCATGAACTCGAGAAAGATGTGGGGGTAGTTCCAACTGGTAGGCAACCTCTCCTCGTTTAGCGAGAATGCGAAAAGGACCAATGTAACAAGGAGCCAACTTGCCCTTGATACCGAATCGATGGGTCCCCTTTAAAGGAGTAACCCGAAGTTAAGCTTTGTTGCCAACTTCAAAAGTCATTTCCTTATGACGATGCTCATACTGACTCTTCTGACGAGACCGGGCTGTTTTCAAGTTCTCACGAATAATGCGAACTTGTTCTTCTGCATCTTGGATCATGTCCGGTCCAAAGAATTGTCTTTCACCGGTTTCTGACCAGTTCAAAGGTGTTCGACATCTTCGTCCATAGAGAATCTCAAAAGGAGCTTTCTTGAGACTGGATTGATAGCTATTGTTATAAGCAAACTCGGCGAAGGGAAGACATTTCTCCCAATCCATACCGAATGAGATAACGCAAGCTCTAAGCATGTCTTCGAGAATTTGGTTGACCCTTTCCACCTGACCACTCGACTGAGGGTGGAAAGCGGTACTGAAGGAAAGATGGGTTCCCATGGCAGTTTGGAAACTCTCGCAAAAATGAGAAGTGAAAAGACTACCACAATTTGAATTGATCTCTAGTGGAACAAATGAAGTGACACTATCCGAGAAACATATAAGTCAGTGAGCTGACTAGCAGTGATACTCTCTCGAGCAGGTAGGAAGTGAGACACTTTGGAGAGTCGACCACTCACTACGAAGATAGCGTTATTCCCTCTCTTGGTCCTGGGAAATCCGGTGATGAAGTCCATACCAACTTTATCCCATTTCCACTCAGGAATAGCTAAAGGCTGAAGGGTGCCAGCAGGTCTCTGATGCTCTGCCTTTATGCGACGACAAACGTCACAGTTAGCAATAAACTGAGCAATTTCTCTCTTCATCCTAGTCCACCAGAACCTCTGGCGTAGGTCCTGATACATCTTAGCACTACCGGGATGAATCATGAGAGGAGATTCATGCGCCTCTTTTGTCAAAGATGCTGCTTCTTGGGGACCACCAGGCAGTTCCCAAAGAAAACAACACCTCGATCATCTATAGAGAAACTACCAGCAATACCCTTGGCAATGTTTCTCTTGATCCGGGTAATCCCCGTATCATGCTTCTGGGCTTCTATGATATGATCCACAAGTGTAGGTTTCGCCACCAAGGTAGAAAGGAATCCGTGAGGAGCAATGTGAAGGTTAAGCTTACAGAATTCCTCATGGAGAAGTGGTTGGCCTTGCTGCAACATGAGATTGTTGCAATAGGACTTACGACCTAGAGCATTAGCCATGACGTTGGCTTTGCATGGAGTGTAGGTAATCCCTAGATCATAATCTGAGATCACCTCCAACCAACATCTTTGCCTAAGGTTCAGATCTGGTTGTGTGAAAATATACTTGAGACTGTGGTGATCGGTGTAGATCTTGCAACATTTACCAAGGAGGTAATGTCGCCAGGTCTTGAGTGCATAGACTACGACTACAAGCTCTAGATCATGTGTAGGATAATTCTCCTCATGTGGATTGATACATCTCCATCGTATCTATAATTTTTGATTGTTCCATGCCAATATTACTCAACTTTTATATACTTTTGGCAACTTTTTATACTATTTTTTGGGACTAACATATTGATCCAGTGCCTAGTGCCAGTTCCTGTTTGTTGCATGTTTTATGTTTCGCAGAAACCCAATATCAAACAGAGTCCAAAGGGGATAAAAACGGATGGAGAATTATTTTGGAATATTTGTGATTTTTGGGAGGAAGAATCAACGTGAAACGGTGCCCGAGGTGGCCACGAGAGTGGCCCATGCCACCACTCCAAGGGGGCGCGTCCTCCTATCTCGTGGGCCACCCGTAAGGCGGTTGATGCCCTTCTTTGGCCACAAGAAAGCTAATTTTTGGAAAACGATCTAGGCGAAAGTTTCAATCCAATTGGAGTTACGGATCTCCAGATATAAAGGAAACGGTGCCAGGGTAGAATCCCAGAACACAGAAACAGAGTGATAGATCCAATCTCGGAGGGGCTCTCGCCCCTCCCACACCATGGGAGCCATGGACCAGAGGGGAAACCCTTCTCCCATCTAGGGAGAAGGTCAAGGAAGAAGAAGAAGGGGGGCTCTCTCCCCCTTGCTTCCGGTGGCGCCGGAGTGCTGCCGGGGGCCATCATCATCACCGCGATCTTCACCAACACCGCTGTCATCTTCACCAACATCTCCATCACCTTCCCCCTTCTATATTCAGTGGTCCACTCTCTCGCAACCCGCCGTACCCTCTACTTGAACATGGTGCTTTATGCTTCATATTATTTTCCAATGATGTGTTACCATCCTATGATGTCTGAGTAGATTTTCATTGTCCTGTCGGTGATTGATGAATTGCTATGATTGGTTTGAGTTGCATGTTTTATTATTGGTGCTGTCCTATTATGCCCTCCATGTCGCGCAAGCATGACGGATTCCCGCTATAGGGTTTCCAATATGTTTATGATTTTCTTATGGTGGGTGGCGTGAGTGACAGAAGCACAGACCCGAGTAAGTAGGTTGTTTGCGTATGGGATAAAGGGGACTTGATACTTTAATGCTATGGTTGGGTTTACCTTAATGAATCTTTAGTAGTTGCGGATGCTTGCTAGAGTTCCAATCATAAGTGCATATGATCCAAGTAGAGAAAGTATGTTAGCTTATGCCTCTCCCTCAAATAGAATTGCAATAGTGATTACCGGTCTAGTAACGTAGTCAATTGCTTAGGGACACTTTCACAACTCCTACAACCACTTTTCCACACTCGCTTTATTTAATTTATTCCATCTTTATCTAAACAGCCCCTACTTTTTATTTACGTGTTCTTTATTATCTTGCAAACCTATTCTATCATACCTACAAAGTACTTCTAGTTTTATACTTGTTCTAGGTAAAGTGAACGCTAAGCGTGCGTAGAGTCGTATCAGTGGCAGATAGGGCTTGATATAATATTTGTTCTACCTTTAGCTCCTCATTGGGTTCGACACTCTTACTTATCGAAAGAGGCTACAACTATCCCGTATACTTGCGGGTTATCAAGACCTTTTTCTGGCGCCGTTGCCGGGGAGTCATAGCGTGGGGTGAATATTCTAGTGTGTGCTTGTTTGCTTTATCACTAAGTAATTTTTATTTGCTGTTCTTAGTTCTTCTCTATCTTTAGTTATGGATACGGAATGCAAAATACCAAAAAAAATAGGTGTACTTGCTACTCATGAAGATGGGGTAACTCCCAAAACCCTCGATTCTCATTATGTGAAAGATATTATGTACTACTTTGATAATCCTAAGAAAACCCCATTAAACTTTATAATGGGAGACACGTTGGATCAACGTGAATACTTTAGGGATTATCGCTTGACACAAAAAGGGAAACTATTATGGGATCAACTTATTATGTTGCGTTGGTATGCTCGGGATCTTTGCTTGAGATATGATATTACTTGTTGCTCTAGGATGAAGGCTCCACACCTTCCCTTTTCATGCAAATTTAATTATACTGAAACCTTAGCTTCTTATGCTAATGGTATATATGATTACTATGATGTGGAACAAATAGAAGAATTTGTTGCTTTTAAGGCTGCTTATGAAATTGAATCTTTGTTTGAAAAGTACGAAGCTTTAGATGATGATGTTTATAGGCCTGAAAATCTTGTTATACTTAGATTGCTATGAAAATTATGAATACAATTACAATATTAATGCTTTTATTGAGAAAGTCTCCGCTGTCCAAGAAGAGACTAATATTTTGCAGGAAGCTATGGAAGAAGAAATTGATGAAACTGTGAGCTCATTGGATGAAAAAGATGATGAAGAGAGCGAAGAACAAAAGGAGGAAGATCGGATTGATCACCCGTGCCCACCTTCTAATGAGAGTAACTCTTCAACTCATACATTGTTTAATTTCCCTTCGTGCTTAGCGAAGGATGATTGCTATGATCCTGTTGATTCTCTTGAAATATCCCTTTTTGATGATGCTTGCTATGCTTGTGGCCAAGATGCCAATATGAATTATGCTTATGGAGATGAACTTGCTATAGTTCCTTATGTTAAACATGAAATTGTTTCTATTGCACCCACGCATGATAGTCCTATTATCTTTTTGAATTCTCTCAACTACACTATAACGGAGAAGTTTGTGCTTATTAAGGATTATATTGATGGGTTGCCTTTTATCATTGCACATGATGATTTTGATAGATGTAAAATGCATGTGCTTGCTGCTCCTACTTGCAATTATTATGAGAGAGGAACTACATCTCCGCCTCTTTATGTTTCCAACACGATAGAATTGCAAGAAACTGCTTATACTATGCATTGGCCTTTACTATGTGTGCATGAATTGTTCTTTTATGACATGCCAATGCATAGGAAGAGAGTTAGACTTTGTTGTTACATGATATATGTTACTTTGTGCTCACTACTAAATTACAAATAATTGTTAATTAAAATTGGCTTTGATATACCTTGGGATCCGGGTGGATTCGTTACTAGAGCACTAAAATGCCTAGCTTAAAGAAAATGCTGCCAGGGAGACAACCCGGAAGTTTTAGAGAGTCATTTATCTGTTGAGTGCTTTTATATAGTTTAAAAACAAAAAAAATAAAGAGGGGAACCTAAATTTTTTCAAAAAGGAAAGTGAAAGTGAGAAAGACAAGCATTGTTGAAGTGGGAGAGCTCCTTGAACTTTGTTCATGCTCACGGAAACTTTGTGAATCTTGATTACAGAAACTTTTCATCAAAAATAATTATCCCCTTGTATAATTCCATTGTATTATAAAAAATAAGGATGTTTACAATGCTTGTTGGTTTGTACAGTGCAGGACAGAAACTTTGGCTGTAGTGCACGACTTTATGTTTTTAACTGGAACGTCAATTGGTTCTGATTCCTTTTGCACTGTCTTTCTATACAACTTGTTTATTTTTCCTAATTTTGGTAGAATTGTTGGGGTACGATAAGTATGGTGGATGTTCAGATTGCTACAGACTATTCTGTTTTTGACAGATTCTGTTTTTGATGCATAATTTGCTTGTTTTGATGAATCTATCAATTTATATTACTGGATTGAGCCATGGAAAAGTTATATTATAGTAGACACAATGCAAAAACAAAATATGAATTGGTTTACAATAGTACTTAGAGTGGTGATTTTCTTTATTATACTAACGGATCTTACCGAGTTTTCTGTTGAAGTTTTGTGTGGATGAAGTGTGTAAACGAGGAGGTCTCGATATGAGGAAAAGTAAGAGAGGCAAGAGCTCAAGCTTGGGGATGCCCGAGGCACCCCAAGTAAATATTCATGGAGACTCAGGTGTCTAAGCTTGGGGATGCCCCGGAAGGCATCCCCTCTTTCTTCAACAAGTATCGGTTTGTTTTCGAATTCGTTTCGTTCATGCATTATGTGCAAGTCTTGGAGCGTCTTTTGCATTTAGTTTTCAGTTTTCTTTTATGCACCATGCTGGTATGAGATAGTCCTTGGTTGATTTATAGAATTCTCATTGCACTTCACTTATATCTTTTGAGTGTGGCTTTATAGAATGCTTCATGTGCTTCACTTATATCATTTGAAGTTTGGATTGCCTGTTTCCCTTTACATAGAAAACCGCCATTTGTAGAATGCTCTTTTGCTTCACTTATAATTGTTAGAGCATGGGCATATCTTTTATAGAAAGAATTAAACTCTCTTGCTTCACTTATATCTATTTAGAGAGATGACAGGAATTGGTCATTCACATGGTTAGTCATAAAATCCTACATAAACTTGTAGATCGTTGAATATGATATGTTTGATTGCTTGCAATAGTTTTGTGATATAAAGGTGGTGATATTAGAGTCATGCTAGTGGGTGGTTGTGGATTGTAGAAAAACTTGTGTTGAGGTTTGCAAGTCCCGTAGCATGCATGTATGGTAACCGTTGTGTGACAAATTTGAAGCATGGGGTGTTTCTTTGATTGTCTTCCTTATGAGTGGCGGTCGGGGACGAGCAATGGTCTTTTCCTACCAATCTATCCCCCTAGGGGCATGCGTAGTAGTAATTTGCTTCGAGGGCTAATAAACTTTTGCAATAAGTATATGAGTTCTTTATGACTAATGCGAGTCCATGGATTATACACACGTTTACCTTTCCATCATTGCTAGCCTCTTTGGTACCGTGCATTGCCCTTTCTCACCTCGAGAGTTGGTGCAAACTTCGCCGGTGCATCCAAACCCCATGATATGACACGCTCTATCACACATAAACCTCATTATATCTTCCTCAATACAGCCACCATACCTACCTATTATGGCATTTCCATAGCCATTCCAAGATATATTGCCATGCAACTTCCATCATCATCATATTCATGAATTGAGCATTCATTGTCATATTGCTTTGCATGATCATAAGATAGCTAGCATGATGTTTTCATGGCTTGTCCGTTTTTTGATGTCATTGCTATGCTAGATCATTGCACATCCCGGTACATCGCCGGAAGAATTCATATATAGTCATATCTTTGTTCCAGTATCGAGTTGTAATATCGAGTCGTAAGTAAATAAAAGTGTGATTATCATCATTATAGAACATTGCCCCATAAAAGAAAAAAAGAAAAAAAGGAAAGGCCAAAGAAGCCTAAATAAAAAAGGGGGCCAAAGAAGCCCACCCAAAAAGAAAAAAAAAGAAAAAGAAAAGGGGCAATGTTACTATCCTTTTTCCACACTTGTGCTTCAAAGTAGCACCTTGTTCTTCATGTAGTGAGTCTCGTATCTTGTGCTTCAAAGTAGCACCATGTTCTTCATATAGATTGTCTCCTATGTTGTCACTTTCATATACTAGTGGGAATTTTCATTATAGAACTTGGCTTGTATATTCAACCGATGGGCTTCCTCAAATGCCCTAGGTCTTCATGAGCAAGCAAGTTGGATGCACACCCACTTAGTTTCTTTTGTTGAGCTTTCATACACTTATAGCTCTTAGTGCATCCGTTGCATGGCAATCCCTACTCCTCGCATTGAGATCAATTGATGTGCATCTCCATAGCCCGTTGATTAGCCGCGTCGATGTGAGACTTTCTTTTTTTGTCTTCTCCACATAAACTCCACCATCATATTCTATTTCACCTATAGTGCTATATCCATGGATTGCGCTCATGTATTGCATGAGGGTTGAAAAAGCTAAAGCGCGTTAAAAAGTATGAACCAATTGCTCGGCTTGTCATCGAGGTTGTGCATGATGGGGGCATTTCGTGTGACGAAAATGAAGCATGGCCAAACTATATGATTTTGTAGAGATAAGCTTGCTTTCGCCTTGTTATTTTGAAAAGACATGATTGCTTTATTGGTATGCTCTAAGTATTATTGTTTTTATGTCAAATGATAGAATATTGCTTTGAATCATTCGTGTCTTAATATTCATGCCATGATTAGACATATGATCAAGATTATGCTAGGTAGCATTCCACATCAAAAATTATCTTTTTTATCATTTACCTACTTGAGGACGAGCAGGAATTAAGCTTGGGGATGCTGATACGTCTCCGTCGTATCTATAATTTTTGATTGTTCCATGCCAATATTACTCAACTTTTATATACTTTTGGCAACTTTTTATACTATTTTTTGGGACTAACATATTGATCTAGTGCCTAGTGCCAGTTCCTGTTTGTTGCATGTTTTATGTTTCGCAGAAACCCAATATCAAACGGAGTCCAAACGGGATAAAACAGACGGAGAATTATTTTGGAACATTTGTGATTTTTGGGAGGAAGAATCAACGCAAAACGGTGCCCGAGGTGGCCACGAGAGTGGCCCACGCCACCACTCCAGGGGGGGAGCACCCCCCTATCTCGTGGGCCACCCGTAAGGCGGTTGATGCCCTTCTTTGGCCACAAGAAAGCTAATTTTTGGAAAACGATCTGGGCGAAGGTTTCAATCCAATCGGAGTTACGGATCTCCAGATATAAAGGAAACAGTGCCAGGGCAGAATCCCAGAATGCAGAAACAGAGAGATAGATCCAATCTCGGGGTGGCTCTCGCCCTCCCACGCCTTGGGAGCCAAGGACTAGAGGGGAAACCCTTCTCCCATCTAGGGTGAAGGTCAAGGAAGAAGAATAAGAAGGGGGACTCTTCCCCACTTGCTTCCGGTGGCGTCGGAGTGCTGCCGGGGGCCATCATCATCACCGCGATCTTCACCAACACTACCGTCATCTTCACCAACATCTCCATCACCTTCCCCCTTCTATATTCAGTGGTCCACTCTCCCGCATCCCGCTGTACCCTCTACTTGAATATGGTGCTTTATGCTTCATATTATTTTCCAATGATGTGTTACCCTCCTATGATGTCTGACTAGATTTTCATTGTCCTATCGGTGATTGATGAATTGCTATGATTGGTTTGAGTTGCATGTTTTATTATTGGTGTTGTCCTATTGTGCCCTCCGTGTCGCGCAAGCGTGAGGGATTCCCGCTGTAGAGTTTGCAATATGTTTATGATTTGCTTATGGTGGGTGGCGTGAGTGACAGAAACACAGACCCAAGTAAGTAGGTTGTTTGCTTACGGGATAAAGGGGACTTGATACTTTAATGCTATGGTTGGGTTTTACCTTAATGAATCTTTAGTAGTTGCGGATGCTTGCTAGAGTTCCAATCATAAGTGCATATGATCCAAGTAGAGAAAGTATGTTAGCTTATGCCTCTCCCTCAAATAGAATTGCAATAGTGATTACCGGTCTAGTAACGTAGTCAATTGCTTAGGGACACTTGCACAACTCCTACCACCACTTTTCCACACTCGCTTTATTTACTTTATTCCATCTTTATCTAAACAGCCCATACTTTTTATTTACGTGTTCTTTATTATCTTGCAAACCTATTCTATCACACCTACAAAGTACTTCTAGTTTCATACTTGTTCTAGGTAAAGCGAAAGCTAAGCGTGCGTAGAGTTGTATCAGTGGCAGATAGGGCTTGAGAGAATATTTGTTCTACCTTTAGCTCCTCGTTGGGTTTGACACTCTTACTTACCGAAAGAGGCTACAACTATCCCGTATACTTGCGGGTTATCATGGATGCAACTGTCGAGATGCATAGGCAATCACATGATGATCCTTTATAAGAATGCAACCTAATCCCTGTCATGAGGCGTCGCAGTAGATAACAAAGTCCTTCGTGAAATCCGGTGGCACAAGTATGGGAGCAGAAGTCAGGCGTCTTTTCAGTTCCTGATAACTGTACTCACACTATGGGGACCACTCAACTTTTTATCTTTCTTGAGAAGTTCCGTGAGAGGTTTGGCCACTTTGGAGAAGTTTTCAACAAACCGGCGACAATAACTGGCTAGAACAAGGAAACTCCTAACTTGTTTAACCGTTTCAGGTGGAGTCCAATCAAGAACGGCCTTAACTCTCTCGGGATTGACAACAATGACCTTACCAGAGATCACGTGGCCTAGGTAGGTCACTTCTGGCAACCAAAATTCACACTTGGAGAACTTGGCATAAAGGCGGTGCTCTTTGAGTTTTTCTAACACAAGTCTAAAATGTTCGGCATTCTCTTCCTCTTCGAGTAAATAAGAATACCATCGAGATAAACCATGACGAACTTATCTAAGTACTCCATGAAGATCGAGTTCATCAAGCGGGAGAATGTATCTGGGGCATTGGTTAGACCGAAGGACATGATGGTGTACTCATACTGACCATAACGAGTGACAAAAGCCGTCTTGGGGATGTCCCCGTTTCTAATCTTGATTTGATAGTAGCCTAACCTCAAATCCATCTTGGAGAAGATTGAGGATCCAGTGAGCTGATCATATAGGTCGTTGATCCTGGGAGCGGATATTAGTTCTTTACCGTGACCAAATTAATGGGACGATAATCTACAACATCCGGTCCATACCATCTTTCTTCTTGACGAAGAGGATGGGGCAAGCCCAAGGAGAAGACCTAGGACAGATGAAACCTTTTTGCAAGGACTCATCAAGTTGTTTCTTAAGCTCGACTAGTTCTAAGGGTGCCATCTTGTAAGGTCTCCTAGAGATTGAAGCGGTTCCTGGGATAAGATCTATGATGAACTCTACATCTGTGTTAGGTGGAACACCTGGCAGTTCCTCTGGAAAGACATGCGGAAAGTCATGGACTACCGAGATATCTTCAAGGTCTGTAAGAGGGCTGGCATAAAGAGAATAGAGCTGATGCTTTTTAAGTCTAGTGGAGACAGTGACTATCTTGCCAGATGGGTGTGTAAGCTGAATAGACCTGATGTAACAATCAATCTTGGCATGATGAGCTGTCATTCAGTCCATACCCAAGATGATGTTAATATTTGAAGACTTGAGTTCTACTAGTGATGCAAGGAATACAAGTCTGTCAACAAGGATTTCATTACCATAGCTTATTCTAGTAGTTTGCCATCTAGACCCTGGGGTTTGGATTTCAAGCGGAGTTGGCATACCACAAAATGATATGTCGTGCAAACAAGCATATCCTTTAGAAATGAAGGAGTGAGATGCCTCAGTATCGAATAGAACCGATGCTGGATGAAAATTGACAAGGAGTGTACCAAGAATGACATCCGGATCGTCATGAGCATTTTTAGCAGAGACGTGATGCACTCGTCCATGTTTAGTGTGAGCTAGCTTGGCACTGATCATCTTTCTTGATGGCTTAACACAGCCAACAGACTTCTCGGGCTGGGGTGGAGCACAACTAGTCTGAGAGCAGTCACGTGCATAGTGTCCTGGCTTCCCGCATGTGAAGCAAGTCCCTGAAGTTGGATGTGGACCTGCAGTGACAAGCGGTCTACCAATAGGCCTGGGTGGATCATACGACTGAGTTGGGTGAGGTGCCACATAAGATGGCCTCGGTGAATATCCGGAAGGAAGAGCGGAATTTGGAACCCCAATCCGGCGCTTCTACGAGCTAGAGCCGGAGGAAGATCCCAAATCATGGGTGTGCTTACAAGACTCCTCGTAAGTGAGCTGAGCTGTCTCTGCATTAATGGCCATGTTCACAAGAGCTTGGAATGTATCATAATGATGCAGGTGGAGATCACGATGCAACTTGGGGTTGAGACCCTTCCAGAACCTAGCCTGCTTCTTGGCATCCATGGACACCTCTTTTCTGGCATAGCGGGCGAGGTTCTCAAACTCTCTATTGTAAGCATCAACAACCATCTTACCCTAGGTGAAACTACCGAACTCTTCTCTCTTGCGATCGATGAGGGCCTGGGGAATGTGCTGCTCGCGAAAAGCCTAAGTGAAATCCCTCCAAGTGGGTATCTCGCCAGCTAGAAGCATAGCCTCATAGTTCTGCCACCAAAGACTAGCAGGACCTTCCAGGTGGTATGTAGCATAGGTGACCTTGTCATCTTCAGTTAAGTTCGCGGAACGCAGCTTATAAGTGATGCTACGGAGCCAGTCATCTGCATCGAGTGGCTCGATGGAATGATGAAAGGTGGGTGGGTCCAAGCCGATGAAGTCATGGATGGTCGCAAATTCTTTGGACTGATGTGCGGTGTTCTCCTCGATACGTGCCAACAAGCGGTTAGACTCACTGAGGGAGTCTCGGACTAGGGGGTGTCCGGATAGCCGAACTATCATCTTCGGCCGGACTCCTGGACTATGAAGATACAGGATTGAAGACTTCGTCCCGTGTCCGGATGGGACTTTCCTTGGCGTGGAAGGCAAGCTTGGCGATACGGATATGTAGATCTCCTACCATTGTAACCGACTATGTGTAACCCTAACCCTCTTTGGTGTCTATATAAACCGGAGGGTTTTAGTCCGTAGGACGAACAACAATCATACCATAGGCTAGCTTCTAGGGTTTAGCCTCTTTGATCTCGTGGTAGATCTACTCTTGTACTACCCATATCATCAATATCAATCAAGCAGGAGTAGGGTTTTACCTCCATCGAGAGGGCCCGAACCTGGGTAAAAACATCGTGTCCCTTGTCTCATGTTACCATCCGCCTAGACGCACAGTTCGGGACCCCCTACCAGAGATCCACCGGTTTTGACACCGACATTGGTGCTTTCATTCAAGTCTCCGCGGACGTCAGGCGTGTAGTTCAAACTTCCAAATCTGACCTGATGGCCAGGGGCGTAGCTTTCAATCTGCTCCAGATGGCTAAGCGAATTGGCCCACAGTCAATGAAAGCACCAATGTCGGTGTCAAAACCGGCGGATCTCGGGTAGGGGGTCCCGAACTGTGCGTCTAGGCGGATGGTAACAGGAGACGAGGGACACGATGTTTTACCCAGGTTCGGGCCCTCTTGATGGAGGTAAAACCCTATGTCCTGCTTGATTAATATTGACGATATGTGTTACAAGAGTGGATCTACCACGAGATCAAGGAGGCTAAACCCTAGAAGCTAGCCTATGGTATGATTGTTGTTCGTCCTATGGACTAAAGCCATCCGGTTTATATAGACACCGGAGAGGGGTAGGGTTACACAAAGTCGGTTACAATGGTAGGAGATCTACATATCCGTATCGCCAAGCTTTCCTTCCACGCCAAGAAAAGTCCCATCCGGACATGGGACAAAGTCTTCAATCTTGTATCTTCATAGTCTTGGAGTCCGGCCGATGATGATAGTTCGGCTATCCGGACACCCCCTAGTTCGCGACTCCCTCAGTAGCCCCTGAACCAGGCTTCAATGATGACGAGTCCGGCATGCATGTTGTCTTCGGCATTGCAAGGCGGGTTCTTCCTCCGAATAATTTATAGAAGATTGTGAACATCAGGATAGTGTCCGGCTCTGCAAAAATAAATTCCACGTACCACCGTAGAGAGAATAATATTACACAAGTTCAATCTGCTGACGTATTTTGTGGTGTGATGTCATACCACTACCAAGCCTTTACTCAAATTGTTTTTATTGTTCCACCTCCGCGCGTTTAGCGAAGCGGTTTCCTTGGCACGTCTTATCGAAGCAGAGATCGTGTTCCCCTTATTCCGGGATTCCCATCAATACATACGTGGGTAACCCAACCGCGCCATTGATTGTGACGCTTGGGAGATAAGCGAGTTTTACCAGGCCGGTGGGGACACATGTTTTTGTCCGCCCATATAAGGGGATAAAGATCCAACCCTTTTACCTACCCCTTCTTCCTCCTTGGCTTATCCATCTCCGCGAACTCGAGCTCCAGCGCCCAAGTCCGCACTTCTCACCTCAACCTTCTCCATCTATGTCCGGAGCGGGAGGCAAGTGGATGGCCTCCTCCGTCACGGAGGGGCAGATCCAGAAGCTGCGCGACGCCGGATATTTGTCCAGCGACATCGCACACCGGCTCCCCGACGAGGGAGAGCTCATCCCCACCCCTAGGCCCCATGAGAGGGTAGTATTTCTTCCCCATTTCCTCCGCAGACTGGGCTTCCCACTTCATCCCTTTGTCCGGGGGCTCATGTTCTACTACGGCCTAGATTTCCATGATCTGGCCCCGAATTTCATCCTCAACATCTCGGCGTTTATCATCATGTGCGAGGCCTTCCTCTGCATCCAGCCCCACTTCGGCTTGTGGCTGACGACCTTCAGTGTCAAGCCGAAGGTTGTGAAGGGCAGCCAAGCGGAGTGCGGAGGTGCCATGGTGGGCAGAATGTCCCACGTTACGTGGCTGGAGGGCACTTTCGTGGAAACCATTAAGGGGTGGCAATCGGGGTGGTTCTACTTCACCGAGCCGCGTGACCCTGATTGGGCAGCAGCCCCCAAATTTAGATCTGGCATCCCTACACGGCTCACCTCCTGGAAAGAGAGTGGTCGGATCTAGGGGGATTCGGAGGAGCTGACCGGACTCCAAGCCTGTATCCAGAAGCTGGTGGACAAGAAGCTCAAGCTTGTCAACATAGTCCAGGTCATGCTCATCCGCCGGATTTTCCCGTGCCAACGACGGGGCTTCAACATGTGGGAGTTCAATCCGGCGCAGCACCAGACTCTGAGCGGGCTCTTCGACACTACGTACGAAGATGTCTGGAAGGTGCTGTTCAAGGGCGCCGAGGCTCCCGCATCCGCTACCGAAGATCGCGGATTCCGCTCGCAGCATCCAGCCGACGAGGTAAGTGATCTTGCCACTTGTTTTCCATAGTTTGACTCTATGCGGGATCTAAACTCCCTTTACCTTTGACAAGACTGGCTGGCGAAGGCCGAACGGACTATCTGTCCGGCCCCATTGCCAGAGGACCCAGCGGACGCCCGCCTAACGGGGCTGCTGGCTCCGGCACCCCACGTGGTGCCGGAGAAGAAGGCCAAGAAGAAGGCCACGGGGACTCGGAAGAGTTCCCGTTTTCAGGTGCTATCGGATGATGAATCCGAGGCCGACTCCTCCCACCAAGGCGAGGAGGAGAAGAAGAAAG
>NC_041381.1:262156812-262214572 GCF_002162155.2 Triticum dicoccoides | reverse complement strand
GGGGGGGGGGGGGCGGGAGAAAAGGAAGGCCTCCCCAACAAGGGAGGCCGAAGGGTCCAAGAAGGGAGAAACTCTTCCCCCGGACTGCTCCGCCAACGCCAGTGATCGCGACGAGGACTGGCCTCCAAGGGCCAAGCCCCTGGCGAGATCGTAAGTATCCGGACTCTCGAATAACTTCAAGGTTTATATTTTTCGCCACATAATGTCTTTCTAATGCCGCATACAACCCTGCAGTCCGCCTAAGGATGATCTTCCCGCTTCATCGAGCGGGTCCTTAGGTGCGTCGGATATGGATTCTCTTCCGACTGCCTCCACCCCCCGTGACGCGGATGATGCCGAGGTGGGATCCCAGGAAGGGACCCACCAGGAGGAGAGGGCCCGGAGATGTCGCAGGACAACCTCCCGGACATTGCACCGGACTCGGCCCCGGAACCCACAGTGGCTCCAGAGTCCGGCGGGCGACCCCTTTGTAAGAAGGGCAAGACTGTGACGCCGGCAGCCTCTGTCCAACCGGAGGTGCCGGATAGCTTACTGGAGGCGCTCAATGGCGCCTCCATCGAAGAGGAACACCGCACTGTTATGAGTGCAGTGATTCAGAAGGTGCAGCTCGCTAAGAGCGGGCTGACTGAAGCCTGCAGCATCCTTCTAACAGGCTTTGAGGTAAGAATTTCAATATGTATAGAATGGTACCGCATAGACAGTAGCCCCTGATGCTCGGTTCGGTGTTCGGAAAGAAAAGCCGGACTGAGGATCTAAAAAGATATACGCAGGAGTCATAATAAATATTTCAATATGGGATTGCAGGCTGCGCTGCTGACCTCTGCCGCACTGACTGCGGAGGTCAATACTTTGAAGGAAAACCTCGAGCGGTCCGAGAACGAGCTCAGCCGTGCCAAGAAGCAGCTCGAGGACAAGCAAGGTGAGTAACACTTTATTAAAATTGTACCTTACAGAAAAGGATTTTGGTTGCAAAAGAATGACAAGGATAACTTGGGTATTGCAGGGGCCACTAACGAGGTGGCGACCCTGAAAGAGGCGGTGGCCGCGGCCAAACGCAATGCGGCCGCGGAGTGCACCGAGCGAGAGAAGCATGAGGTGCGGGTGGCGGAGGTACATCAAGAGCTCCAGGATCTCGTGAAAAAACATGAGAGCCTGGAGCGTGACTCGAAGACTCGAGAGTCTGAGCTTGCAACGGCTCTTGAGAGTGCCAAAGCCGCTAAGGCCGAAGCCTACAAGGCCCTCCAGGAGATTGAGGCAGTGAAGAAAATAGCAGCGGGTAAGTTATTTTTCATGCAAAGTAAGCATGTGAGTGTTAATTACCTGTTGCTTACCCGAATTCAGAGCTCTCCAGGAGCGTTCGCAGATCTTCCTCGCAGCGTGTCCGATGCTGCCGCATTCTACCGGGCCGAGGAGGGGAGCTCGACGGAGAAGGTCTTCTGGTCTCAGTATGCTGTGGCCGGACATCCGGTGCCCCTTAGCGACCAGCTGAAGCAGCTGGTCGAGCTCCACAAGGCGGCCGAACAGGCCATGAAGGGCCTCATAGTTCGGCTGTGGCCTAAGGAGGCCATGCCTGGGAGCTACTTCGGCCTGGTGTGGCGGCTGGTGGATGCGTGCCCGTGGGTTGAACTAATCAAGCACTCCGCCTATATTGAGGGTGCCCGTCGGGCCCTTGCCCGTGCAAAGGTGCATTGGGGCAAGATGGATGCCCAGAAGCTTGTGACGGACCTGCCACCAGAGGGCAAGGAGCATCGCACGCCCGAGATGTATTAAAAGAGTGTGCTGAAGGGCGCCCGCACTATTGTGGGGGAGTGCTCCAAAGATGTAATTTTTTAGTAGGCTCGCATTTTGTTATCCTGTGCGCTGAAAACTTAGTTCATATGCACTAAGCAACGCTTGTTAATTTAAAATATTACCTTCTGTGCGGCTGTTTATCAAATCTGAGAGATGGCAAGTCGTCGGCTTCAGCCCCCATCCCACGAGTGCTGGGATGTTCGGGATAAACTTGAGAACTCTTGTTCCCATTTTTGGGTCCATCTAGGGAGGCGCTTAACACAGCGAACAAGGCAACCAGACTTATAATGCTTGAACACTCTCACTTAGCCATAGAATTCTATAATTTTAAATTTCGGCGAAGCCCCTAGTCTTCGGAAGGCCGAATTTGGGGCGCTATCCACGCCTGGGCCGGACAAGATCCGGCTCCTCGCTCTAAGCGGCATAAGTCTCTAAGGACTCGCAAAAACCTCTTCGAACAGCGACCGGCTCTCGCCTGATCATGACGGTCAGTTTTAGCTTTCTCCACTGAGGCGTTAACCCAGCTCAACTGGGGCGCAATCGCAGTGGTTCTCCCAGTGCTACCTTAGCCGATACAACGGAACGTACGGTACCAAAACATGGGAGCCGGGCAAACCCAACTATTGACCCAAGACATGATTCGGAGCCGATGCATATAATGCTATAAGTTTGGGGTGGCGCACTTGTGAAAGTGTTCAGACTTATCACACCATGATGCGGGAAACATAAGCCACTGGTGTGTTTTAACCGTACCAAAGTGTACGGATGCGACATGTCGTAAATGAACATATGTATGAAATGAAATGCAATTATAAGCAAAAAGGCGCTGCATTGTTTTATTCAATAAGTGCTGCTATGAATGCTGAACGATACAAATAGTGCGATAAGCAAGGGATGGGACTGTTAAACATGTCCCCCTGCAGGGGTAGGCTGCAGATTGGTGTATAAAAATGCTTGTAATGGAGACCACCTGTATATTTGTTGTAGCCTTTATCCTTCCCTGGCTGTTGCATCGTGAGTTCGGCAGGTCTGCTGCCGGACAGGGCTTCTGACGAACGGAGTCCTGTGGTTAAAAAATAAAAGGTAAAACGAAAAAAAAGAACGACACACTTGAGAGCCCCTGGTGTGGTTAAGCCGCAGTCTAGGCTTATCGTGGTCGTGCCCCTCTCCCCATGCCCATGGTATCTTCAGAGCGTAATGGTGTACACGAAGGACCTATTTTGACGTTTTGCAGGGGCTGGGGTTGGGGCCGCACTGCTACGCGTGCTCGGAACGTGCTAGGTGGTCTTGTTGTAGGTTACTCCGGGCGCACTTAGCTATGTCCAGCCGCTTAACAGCCGGACTCGAGAATTGCCTTAAGAGGCTGCATTGTACTTCTGCCATGAGAGCCGCTGTGTGTTCCTCCATTCGGAGAGAACGTTCAGTGTTTCCGTTGACCGTGATGACTCCTCGAGGGCCTGGCATCTTGAGCTTGAGGTATGCGTAGTGCGGAACTGCGTTGAACTTTGCAAACGCGGTATGTCCGAGCAAGGCATGATAGCCGCTGCGGAACGGGACTATGTCGAAGATTAACTCCTCGCTTCGGAAGTTATCCGGGGATCCGAAGACCACTTCCAGTGTAACTGAGCCTGTACAATTGGCTTCTACACCTGGTATGACGCCTTTAAAGGTCTTCTTGGTAGGTTTAATCCTTGAGGGGTCTATGGCCATTTTGCGCACTGTATCCTGATAGAGCAGGTTCAGGCTGCTGCAGCCGTCCATCACGACTCTGGTAAGGTGAAATCCATCGACGATTGGGTCTAAGACCAATGCGGCGAATCTGCCGTGGCAGATGCTGGTGGGGTGGTCCCTTCGGTCAAAAGTGATCGAGCAAGAGGACCATGGATTGAACTTCGGGGCGACTGGCTCCATCGCGTATACATCCCTGAGTGCACGCTTCCGCTCCCTTTTAGGTATGTGTGTTGCGTATATCATGTTCACCATCCGCACCTGTGGGGGGAAACCCTTCTGTCCTCTATTGTTCGGCGGTCGGGTCTCTTCCTCCTGATCGCTATGCAGCCCCTTGTCATTGTTTTTGGCAATTAACTTGCCTGCCTGCTTGAATACCCAACAGTCCCTATTGGTGTGGTTAGCTGGCTTTTCGGGGTGCCGTGTATCTGGGACAAGCGGTCGAGTATTCGGTCCAAATTGGACGGACCCGGAGCAGTTCTTTTGAATGGCTTTTTCCGCTGACCGGGTTTAGAGCCTCTGAATCCGGCATTGACTGCCGTATCCTCACTATTGTCGCCGTTGATGCGGCGCTTGTTTTTGTTACGACGCGACCTGCCATTTCGGTCCTTGAAATCCGGACTGCCAGAATTTTTGCTGAGGTTGTTGCTGCGTGCTAGCCAGCTGTCCTCACCCGCGCAGAAGCGGGTCATGAGTGATGTGAGGGCTGCCATGGATTTCGGCTTTTCTTGTCCCAGGTGCCGGGCAAGCCACTCATCGCGGATGTTATGCTTGAAGGCCGCGAGGGCCTCCGCATCCGGACAGTCGACGATTTGGTTTTTCTTGGTTAAGAACCGTGTCCAGAATTGTCTGGCCGATTCGTCTGGCTGTTGAATTATGTGGCTTAGGTCGTCAGCGTCTGGTGGTTGCACATACGTACCTTGGAAGTTATCAAGGAATGCGGCTTCCAGGTCTTCCCAACTCCCAATTGACTCTGCTGGCAAGCTGTTAAGCCAATGCCGGGCTGGACCTTTAAGCTTGAGGGGGAGATATTTGATGGCGTGAAGATCGTCACCGCGGGCCGTGTGGATGTGAAGAAGATAGTCTTCGATCCAAACCGCGGGGTCTGTTGTGCCATCGTAAGATTCGATATTCACGGGTTTAAACCCTTCGGGGATTTGATGATCCATTACTTCATCTGTGAAGCATAGTGGGTGTGTGGCGCCTCTGTACTGGGCGATATCACGACAGAGCTCAGAAGAACTTTGTCTGTTTTGTTCAACCCGGCCGGACTTACTGTGTTCGGCGCGACGGCTGTCGTCACATACCGTGGGGCGCCCACGCGATCCATAGATCGATCTTGATTGTCTTGCCTTATCCTCCAATATATCTCGCAAGTCCGGAGCGTTCCCCTGTGGCCTTGTGCTTTTCGAGCGATGCCGGGGTACGGGTCTAGTGAAGGGCCTAGAGGCCTCTCTGTCGCGGCCATGGGGTGGTCGGTCAGCCGTATTGTCTCCTGGTGATGTGGGTTCATACGCTTCCTCCTCTAATCGGGGGAGCAGCTTGCGTTTAGGGTAGTTTTTGGAGGGGCGTTCGAGCTCATGCTCTTCGGCCCCGAGGACTCAGTCCATCTGTCGGCTAGCAGATCTTGATCAGCTCTAAGATGTTGCTGCTTTTTCTTGAGGCTGTTCGCCGTGGCCATAAGCCTGCGTTTAGAACGCTCTTGTTTGACGGGATCCTTAGGCACGATGAATTCATCGTCGTCGAGGCTTGCTTCGTCTCCGGAGGGAGGCATATAATCCTCTACCTCTTCTTCTGCCGGTCTCTCATGAGGGCTGGCGTCTCCATCCTCCTGCGCTGGATCTTGCTGGAGTGGGTTGTCTTCGGCACTGTCCGGTGTATTATTGTCTCTAGTGCCGGAATCTTCATTCTTGCTGTGGCGGGATTTAGAGCGGCGCCGCTAACGCCGGCGCTTGGGCTGTTATTGGAGGGGTCATCCTCCTCTATTCCTTCGCCATTCCCATCCTTTGGGATATCCACCATGTATATGTCATATGATGAGGTGGCTTTCCAGTGCCCGGTAGGCGCTGGTTCTTGGTTGTCTCCGGCATCTTCGTCCATACCGTTGATGTCTTCGGAGTCGTAGTCTAGCATGTCGGTTAGATCGTCGACAACGGCTACCAAGTGGGTGGTGGGTGGGCTTTGAATTTCTTCGTCGTCTGCATCCCAACTGTCTTGACCGCAGTCCGGCCAGGGCTCTCCTGATAACGAGAGATACTTTAGCAATCTCATGATGTCGCCAAAAGGTGAGTGTTGAAAGATGTCCGCTGTGGTGAACTCGATGATTGGCGCCCGATCGGATTCGATCGGAGAGGGCGCTGGAGGTTCGGAGTCCGGCAAGGAGTCCAGCACCTCGGAGTCACGAGCTTCATGAGGGACAAGGTCATTGTTCGGCTCCATCACCGTAGAGGTTGCAGCCCCTGAGGCGGTGTCTAGCCATCCATCCTCGATCTGCGCAGCCGGCTCCGAATTGAAGATCGGAGCGGGTTCGAGTGTGGCCTCCAGGGTACTGTCCAGCTGCAGAGCTAAATCATGCTCGCCATGACAGCACGGCACGCTCGGCTGTGGCTCAAATCCATCGAGGATCAAGTCCCCGCGGATGTTAGCCGTGAAGTTCAAACTTCAAAATCTGACCTGACGGCCAGGGGCGTAGCTTTCGATCTGCTCCAGACGGAAAAGCGAATTGGCCCGTAGTGCAAAGCCGCCGAATACGAAGATCTGTCCGGGGAGAAAGGTCTCACCCTGGACTGCGTCGTTGATGATGGTCGAAGAAGCCATCGAGCCTGTCGGTGACGACACAGAGGAACTCTCAATGAAAGCACCAATGTCGGTGTCAAAACCGGCGGATCTCGGGTAGGGGGTCCCGAACTATGCGTCTAGGCGGATGGTAACAGGAGACGAGGGACACGATGTTTTACCCAGGTTCGGGCCCTCTTGCTGGAGGTAAAACCCTACGTCCTGCTTGATTAATATTGACGATATGTGTTAGAAGAGTGGATCTACCACGAGATCAAGGAGGCTAAACCCTAGAAGCTAGCCTATGGTATGATTGTTGTTCATCCTATGGACTAAAGCCATCCGGTTTATATAGACACCGGAGAGGGCTAGGGTTACACAAAGTCGGTTACAATGGTAGGAGATCTACATATCCGTATCGCCAAGCATGCCTTCCACGCCAAGGAAAGTCCCATCCGGACATGGGACGAAGTCTTCAATCTTGTATCTTCATAGTCTTGGAGTCTGGCCGATGATGATAGTTCGGCTATCCAGACACCCCCTAGTCCGGGACTCCCTCCGTCACGAAGGGCATGATCTAGCTCTGCCGTCGGATAGTGCCCTGGAGGCCGCACCAGTGTCCACTCCGACCCTTAGCTCAGAGCCGACTGCGCCGATCAAGGACGGGTGGCTGGACACCGCCTCGGGGGCTGCAATCTCTACAGCGATCGAGCCGAACACCAACCCCGTCCTTTGCGAAGCTCGTGACTCCAAGGTGTCGGGCTCCTCTCCGGACTCCGAACCTTCCGCGCCCCTACCAATCGAATCCGATTGGGCGCCGATCATGGAGTTCACTGCCGCGGACATCTTTCAGCACTCGCCCTTTGGCGACATCCTGAATTCACTAAAGTCTCTCTCTTTATCAGGAGAGCCCTGGCCGGACTATGGTCAGGAAGGTTGGGATGCAGAAGACGAAGAAATTCAAAGCCCACCCACCACCCACTTCGTAGCCACTGTTGATGATTTAACCGATATGCTCGACTTCGACTCTGAAGACATCGATGGTATGGACGACGATGCAGGAGACGACCAAGAACCAGCACCTACAGGGCACTGGAAAGCCACCTCGTCATACGATGTTTACATGGTGGACATCCCAAAAGATGGGAATGGCGATGGAACAACGGAGGATGACCCCTCCAAGAAACAGCCTAAGCGCCGGCGTCAGCGGCGCCGCTCTAAATCCCGCCACAGTAAAAACGGCAATTCTGGCACCCGAGACAATAACACACATGACAGTGCCAAAGACAATCCCCTCCAGCAAGATTCAGTGCAGGAGGATGGAGAGGCCAGCCCTCATGAGAGAGCGGCAGGCAGAGAGGTAGAGGACGATAATTACATGCCTCCCTCTGAAGACGAGGCAAGCCTCGACGACGACGAATTTGTCGTGCCTGAGGATCCCGTCGAACAAGAGCGTTTCAAACACAGGCTTATGGCCACGGCAAGCAGCCTCAAGAAAAAGCAACAACAGCTTAGAGCTGACCAAGACTTGCTAGCCGACAGATGGACTGAAGTCCTTGCGGCCGAAGAGTATGAGCTCGAACGCCCCTCCAAGAGCTACCCAAAACGCAGGCTGCTACCCCAATTAGTGGAGGAAGCACCTCAACCTACATCACCAGTGCATGATATGGCCGACCGGCCACCTCGTGGCCGCGACAGAGAGGCCTTTCGGCCCTCCACTCAAGCCGCACCCCGGCGCCGCTCAAAAAATACCAAGACGCGGTAGAACGCACCAGACCTACGGGATATACTGGAGGACAAGGCAAGGCCAACAAGATCGATCTACGGATCACGTGGGCGCCCCACGATACGTGATGATAACCGTCACGCCGGATATGGCAATTCTGGCCGGGCCAAACACAGTAGACAAAGCTCATTTGAGCTGCGTCGTGATATAGCCCAATACAGAGGCGCCGCACACCCACTATGCTTCACAGCCGAACTGATGGATCATCAAATCCCTGAGGGTTTCAACCCCGTAAACATTGAATCATACGATGGCACAACAGATCATGTGGTCTGGATCAAGGACTATCTCCTCCATATCCACATGGCCCGCGGTGATGATCTACACGCCATCAAATACCTCCCACACAAGCTTAAAGGACCAGCTCGACATTGGCTTAGCAGCTTGCCAGCAGAGTCAATCGGTTGTTGGGAAGACTTGGAAGCCGCATTCCTCGACAACTTCCAGGGCACCTATGTGCGACCACCAGACGCCGATGACCTAAGCCACATAATTCAGCAGCCAGAGGAATCAGCCAGACAATTCTGGACAGGGTTCCTAACCAAGAAAAATCAAATCATCGACTGTCCGGATGCAGAGGCCCTTTCAGCCTTCAAACATAACATCCGCGACGAGTGGCTTGCCCGGCACCTAGGACAGGAAAAGCCGAAATCCATGGCAGCCCTCACAACATTCATGACCCGCTTCTGCGCGGGAGAGGATAGCTGGCTAGATCGTAGTAACAACATGACCAAGAGCCCTGGTAATTCGGATACCAAGGACAGCAACAGCAGGTTGCGTCACAACAAGCACAAGCGCCGCATTAACGGCGATAATGTTGAGGATACGGCAGTCAATGCCGGATTCAGAGGCTCCAAACCCGATCAGCGGAAAAAGCCATTCAAAAGAAATACTCCAGGACCGTCCAATTTGGACCGAATACTCGATCGCTCGTGCCAGATACACGGCACCCCCGAAAAACCAGCCAACCACACCAACAGGGATTGTTCGGTGTTCAAAAAGGCAGGAAAGCTAGCTGCCAAAAACAATGACAAGGGGCTGCATAGCGATGAGGAGGAGGAGCCCCGGCCGCCGAACAATAGAGGACAGAAGGGCTTTCCCCCACAAGTGCGGATGGTGAACATGATATACGCAACCCACATACCCAAAAGGGAGCGGAAGCATGCACTAAGGGACGTATATGCAATGGAGCCAGTCGCCCCAAAGTTCAATCCGTGGTCCTCCTGTCCGATCACTTTTGATCGAAGGGACCACCCCACTAGCATCCGCCATGGCGGATTCACCGCATTGGTTCTAGACCCAATCGTTGACGGATTTCACCTCACTAGAGTCCTGATGGACGGCGGCAGCAGCCGAAACCTGCTTTATCAGGATACAGTGCGCAAGATGGGCATAGACCCCTCAAGGATTAAACCCACAAAGACGACCTTCAAAGGCGTCATACCAGGTGTAGAGGCCAACTGTACAGGCTCAGTTACACTTGAAGTGGTCTTCGGATCACCGGATAACTTCCGAAGCGAGGAATTAATCTTCGACATTGTCCCGTTTCGCAGCGGCTATCATGCACTGCTCGGACGAACCACATTTGCAAAGTTCAATGCGGTGCCGCACTATGCATACCTCAAGCTCAAGATGCCATGCCCTCGAGGAGTCATTACGGTCAACGGAAACACCGAACGCTCTCTCCGAACGGAGGAGCATATGGCGGCCCTCGCGGCTGAAGTACAAAGCAGCCTCTTAAGGCAATTCTCGAGTCCGGCTATTAAACGGATGGACACCGTCAAGCGCGCCCGGAGTAACCAACAACAAGACCGCCTGGCACGTTCCGAGCACGCGTAGAAATGCGGCCCCAACCCAGCCCTCGCAAAATAGCAAAACCAGTATTACGTGTACATAATTACGCTCTGGAAATACCATGGGCATAGGGGGAGGGGCACGACCACGGCAGGCCCAGAATGCGGCTCAACCGCACGAGGGGCTCCTAGTTGTGTCATTCTTCTTTTTTCTCTTACTTTCAGGACTCCTTTCTCATGAAGCCCTGTCCGGCAGTAGAATTGCCGAACACACGATGCAACAGCTAGGGAAGCAGAAAGCTATGTCGAGTGTCGAGGTGGTCTCTATAACGAGCAGTATACTTATTTTACATAACATCCCGCAGCTCGCTCCTGGAGGGAGACATGTCAAATAGTCCCATCCCTTGCTTATCGCACTATTTGTATCGTTCTGCTTTTATCGCAGCTTTTTTGAATAAACAATGCATAGCTTTTGCCTATTATTGCATTCCTTTTTTTATTTTATCTATACATGTTCACTTATGACATGTTGCACCCGTACGTTTTGGTACGGCCAAATACACCAGGGGCTTAAGTACCCCAAAATATGGTGTGATAAGTCCGAACACTTTCACAAGTGCGGCACCCCGAACTTATAGCATTATATGCATCGGCTCCGAATCATGTCTTGGGTCAATATTTGGGTTTGCTCGGCTCCCATGTTTTGGTACCTTACGTTCCGTTATATCGGCTAAGGTAGCGCTGGGAGAACCACTGTGATTGTGCCCCGGTTGAGCTGGGTTAAGCACCTTAGTGGAGAAAGCTAAAACTGGCCGTCATGATAGGGCGAGAGCCGGTCGCTGTTCGAGAGGTTTTTCGAGTCCCTAAAGACTTATGCCGCTTAGAGCGAGGAGTCGGCTTTGTCCGGCCCACGCGTGGATAGCACCCCGAACTCGGTCTTCCGAATACTAGGGGCTTCGCCGAAATTTAAAATTATAGAATTCTATGGCTAAGTGAGAGTGTTCAAGCATTATAGTCCGGTTGCCTTGTTCGTTGCGTTGAGCGCCTCCCTCGAAGGACCCAAGAATGGGAAAAAGAGCGCTCAAGTTTTTCCCGAACACCCCAGCACTCGTGGCATGGGGGCAGAAGCCGATGACTCGCCATCTCTCAAATTTAATAAACGGCCGCACAGAAGGTAATATTTTAAATTCACAAGCGTTGCTTAGCGCATTTGAACAAGTTTTCAAGCGTACAGGATAACAAATGCGAGTTTACTCAAAAATTACATCTTTGGAGCATTCACCCGCTATAAGGCGGGCACCCTTCAGGACGCCCGCATAATACATCTCGGCCTTGCGATACTCCCTGCCCGGCGGTGGAGCGTCCGTCACAAGCTTCTCAGCGTCCATCTTGCCCCAGTGCACTTTAGCACGGGCAAGGGCCCTACGGGCACCTTCGATACAGACGGAGTTCTTGACGACTTCAATCCATGGACAGGCGTCCACCAGCCGCCTCACCAGCCCGAAGTAGCTCACAGGCATGGCCTCCTTCGGCCACAACCGAACTATGAGGCCCTTCATGGCCTGTTTGGCCACCTTATGGGGCTCGACCACCTGCTTCAGCTGGTCGCTCAAGGGCACCGGGTGTCCGGCCTCAGCATACTGAGACCAGAACACCTTCTCCGTCGAGCTCCCTTCCTCGGCCCGGTAGAATGCGGCAGCGTCGGACACACTACGGGGCAGATCTGCGAATGCTCCTAGAGAGCTCCGAATTCGGGTAAGTAACAAGTAATTCACTTTCACGTGCTTGCTTTGCATGAAAAATGCCTTACCCGCCGCTATCTTCTTTATTGCCTCAATTTCCTGGAGGGCTTTTTGGGCTTCGGTCTTAGCGGCTTTGGCGCTCTCAAGAGCCAAGGCGAGCTCGGACTCTCGAGTCTTTGAGTCACGCTCCAACCTCTCGTGTTTTCCCCGAGAGCCTGGAGCTCTTGCCGCACCTCCGCCACCCGCGCGTCATGCTTCTCTCGCTCGATGCGTTCCACGGCCGCATTGCTTTCGGCCCTGGACACCGCTTCCTTCAGGGTCGCCACCTCGTTCGTGGCCCCTACAATTCTCACGTTATTCCTGTTATTTTTTGCAACCACATTTTTTATATACTTCCATAAGGTATTACTTACCTTCCTTGTCCTCGAGCTGCTTCTTGGAAAGGCCGAGCTTGTTTTCGAACCGCTCGAGGCTCTGCTTCAATGCATTGACCTCCGCAGTCAGTGCGGCAGAGGTCAGCAGCGCAGCCTGCATTCCCATATTGACATACTTATGTTAGACTCCTGTGTACATCTTTTTAGATCCTCAATTCGGCTTTTCTTTCCGAACACCAAACTGAGCATCAGGGGCTACTGTCTATGCGGTAATATTTTTACATATCTTAATACATACCTCAAAGCCTGTTAGAAGGCTGGCACAGGCTTCAGTCAGCCCACTCTTGGCGGACTGAACTTTCTGGATCACCACACTCATAACAGTGCGGTGCTCCTCGTCGATGGAGGCGCCTTTAAGCGCCTCCAGCAAATTATCTGGTGCCTCCGGTTGGACGGAGGTCACCGGTGTCGCAGTCTCACCCTTCTCATGAAGGGGCTGCCCGCCGGGCTCCGGAACCACTGAAGGTTTCGGTGCGGGGTCCGGCCCAGGGCCGGACTTAGAGCCCTTTGGGGTTTGATCCCCCTTGTGCCCAGAGTCCGGGAGGTTGCCTTGCGGCACCTCCGGGACCCCCTCCTCCTAGCTGGGCCCCTTTTGGGACCCCACCTCAGCGTCATCCACAACGCGGGGAGAGGAGACGGCCGGAAGTGAAGTGCTATTCACGTCCAACGAAGCCAGGGAGCCGCTCGTTGAAGTGTCGAGCCCGTCCTTGGGCAGGCTGCAGGGTTATATTCGGCGTTAAGAGATTCTATGCGACAAACGAAACACCATGAGTTATTCTGGTATCCGGACACTTACAAAGTCTCTAGGGGCTTAGTCCTTGGTGGCCACTCCTCTTCATCGTCGTCGGCATTGGTGGAGTAGTCCGGAGGGAGGGTCCTTCCCTTCTTGGACCCTTCGGCCTCCCCCATTGGGGCGGCCTTCCTTTTCTTCTCTCCCCCCGCTGGGGGAGAGGCCTCTTTTTCCTCCTCCTCGCCTTCGCAGGAGGAGTCCGCCTCGGAGTCGTCGGACGATGAGTCCGACAACACCTGGTGTCGGGAACTCTTTCGAGTTCCCGTGGCCTTCTTCTTGGTCTTCTTCTCCGGCACCACGTGAGGTGCCGGAACCAGCAGCCCCGTCAATGGAGCGTCCGCTGGGTCTTCTGGCAAGGGAGCCAGACAGTTAACCTGCCCGGACTTCTTCTGCCAGGCCTGTCAAAGGTAAGGGAGTTTAGATCCCGCATAGAGTCAAACTATGGAAAATAAGTGTCCTGTAAAGGGTAAAGTAGCTTACCTCACCGGTTTGACGCTACGAGCTAAATCCGCGATCTTCGGTAGCGGATGCGGGAGCCTCGGCGCCCTTGAACAACACCTTCCAGGCATCTTCGTACATAGTGTCAAAGAGCCTGCTCAAGGTTTGGTGTTGTGCCGGATCAAACTCCCACAGGCTGAAGGCCCGTTGTTGGCACGGGAGGATCTGGCGGATGAGCATGACCTGGACTACGTTGACGAGCTTGATCTTCTTGTTCACAAGGTTTTGGACGCAGGTTTGGAGTCCGGTCAGCACTTCCGAATTACCCCATGTTAGGCCCTTCTCTTTCCAGGAGGTGAGCCGTGTGGGGATGCCAGATCGGAACTCGGGGGCCGCTGCCCATTTAGGGTCACGCGGCTCGGTGATGTAGAACCACCCCGATTGCCACCCTTTGATGGTTCCCACGAAGGAACCCTCGAGCCATATAACGTTGGGCATCTTGCCCACCATGGCGCCTCCACACTCCGCCTGCTGGCCCCCCACTACCTTCGGCTTGACATTGAAGGTCTTCAGCCATAAGCCGAAGTGGGGCTTGATGCGGAGGAAGGCCTCGCACACGACGATGAACGCCAAGATGTCGAGGATGAAATTCGGGGCCAAATCATGGAAATCCAGGCCGTAGTATGTCACACCCTGCATTTTGTAACATTTCATTTGTATTATTAAAGCATGAAAGTTTGGTCCAACAAAAACTTTTGCATTATTTGGCTTTTAATTGGAGTTGGTTTTCTCTCTGTGATTTTTTAAGTGCTCTTTAAAGTCAACACAACTCCACCTTATATACTTCATCTCCTTGCCCCAAACTTCTGCCCAATGATCATGCCATGTGTATAGAGCAATATAGTATTTTCTTACAAAAATAATTTGGCCAAATAGTATTTTCAAAAATTAGTATTCCAAAAACCCCTAAATTGAGGTTTGCACTGCAAGTACTTGATTTGGGGTATGAAAAATATTTCAAAAAGTATATTTGAGACCTATTAGATATAGGAGTCCCATAAACCACAAAAATATATTTTTAAAAGCTATTTTCCTATTTTATTTAAAAGCTTTTTCTTAAGGCCAGAAATGGTCTTTAATAGGGAAAAAATATTTTATTGTTTCAAAAATATTTGACAAAAATCAGGGAAACTCAGTGGACATATATTTTCCATATATAAGAGTTTCAGCACATGGTCATGTTCAAAATATTGGACAAAACCACCCAAAACCATCTCTACCCATTTCAAGGATTCGAAATATTTCTACAGGAAATATTTTCAAAAAAATCCAAGGAAAATCCAGCAAGTCACAAGTGCATATTGTGATCACCTTGCAAAGCCTCATGTCAATTAAAGTCATTTTAGTACACCAAAATGCCCCAAAACCGTCTCTGACCAAAATCATATTTGAACAAGTTTGTACTGCCAACTTTCTCTCCTTGACCCCAACTTTTGTGATCATGTTCACATGACCAAATGAGGCCACTACACCAAGTGGTGCATCAAGGAGAACTTATTTGCTCAACTAGATCTACACAAGTTCATTTCTGCTAATTTCTAGGGTTTGCCAAAGTTTCATTAGCAAACTCTTCCAAATGAGCTCATATTCCTTTTTCCCTGTCATTTTGTCATGACAAACACCCCTGCCAAGTGCCACAAGCAGTAAATTAGTGCAAGTACCCCAAAATTATATTAAACACCTTCTGCATGTTTACTAAAAACCCTGTTTGGGGCTCTTCCACTAATCTCCATGAGCTCCACTTTTTACCACAACCCCTCCTAGTCCCCTTTCACCTACAGTAACAATGGCAAACCCACAACTCAATTATTGGATGGGTAAAACCCCACTTTCTCTCTCTGGACAACCCATTTCTCCCTCTTCTTCTACCTATCTCTTCTCCTACTGGCCACCCAGGGCATCAAAGGCCATCTCCTACTTCTTTACTCCCTCCTTGAGCTACCAGACACCTTTGGGAGCGCCCACATTGCATAAAGAATGGCCATGCCGGCCATTTGGGCGCTCTGGAGCGCGCTACAGTGCGCTCCCGCACTGTAGCCGCCCCCTTCCAACCGCCTCCGGCCACCTCGGGCCTCCCCAGCGTGCCCGACGATGCGCCTCAACGTCTGTGACACGCCACGCCTCTGTCCCCCTCCTCTCTCCCCCTCCATCGCCCCTGCTCGCACGCGCGCTGGCCGCCCGAGCGCGCCAATGGCGCGTCTCACACGCGCGGCATCTCTGACCCGTCCCCGCTCTCTCCCTTAGCTCCCTTGGGCGTAGTCCACGCCCAGCAACACCCCAGACACGGCGCCAGCTCCTCCCGAGCCCTGTGGCAACGAGCAGGAGCTCGCCGGCGCACGAGTCCACGACACCCCGCCGTTCGCCTATTTCAGGGCCTCCCCGAGCCCTCCTCTCCTCACCACTCGCTATCCCACTCCCCAAAACATCCCCCTGCACCCTCAGTTCCTCTCTAGAGCTGCCCGAGCTCCAGATCGAGCTCGAGCTCCGCCGCTTCGGCTTGCCGGAGTTCGCGAGGTACAGGCCGTCCCCAGCCCTCTTTCCTCTCGATCTGGAACCCCTGCAGCCCTCTGATCCTTCCCCCTTGTTACTCCTCTCTGTAGCAGCCGGAAACGGCCGGAACCGTCGACGGCCGAAGCCCCTCCGCCGCGTGACCTCGTGCCGGCGAACCAGGCTACCCCGGCGACTGCAATCACCACCAACCGAACGGCGAGACAATGCTAAGCCCAGCCGTGCCCTCTCCTGACCTCCCCGTGCCCTGCATCGTCACCGGTGAGCACGCCGGCCGTCGGGACTCAGGGTTAGGGATGATAGGCGGGCCCCGCCTGTCAGCCTGTCCCCTCCATCGCCCCTCTCTCTCTCGCTGACGCCTGGGCCCCGCCTGTCAGGTTTAAACCTGGCGCGCGCGCGTGCACCAGCGTGCTGGGCCGCCTCTCTGGCTGGGCCTGCTGCGTTGCGGCTGTTCTGTCCCAGCAGGCACAAAGCCCTCTTCTTTTTCTTTTTCTGTCACCCTTCCAAAAATCCCACAGGATAAAATATTTATCCAAATGAAATAATTCAAGTTCCTAAATTCTTGTAAAAATCCCACCTACTTAATGGTGCAACTTTCATTCAAATCCAACAACCTTTTCTTCACTGTAAATATTTAAATGTGATTTTAAGCATTTAAATATACCTTTGTAAATCCATTTCTCCTATTCTGCTACTCCAAATCCAAAACTAGAAATTTTCTCCTTCTTAGTTTTCACCCTAGTATTTAACAAAAATGAGTTGACATTTTTTTGAGCACTTTGGTTTTTCTGTTTTATTATTGCCTTATTTTTCTCATTATTATTTTGCGACGATAGATTGCGTTGCTGACGAAGGAGTTGGACCAGAAGACTTTGTTGAGCCAGGAAAGCAACCCTTTGACCATGTCTATGAAACCCTTTTTATGCATGTCATATAGCACTTTTATTGCTTGCATCGGAGACATGATACTGTGATAACCACATGGGGTGGTTTGCTACCGTTACTTCCTCATTGGTACTTGCATTGTGCATGACCCTACCTTCTTATGAGGGTTATGCCGGTGGGAGTAGATAGATGCTAAAGTAGATGCTACGCGAAAAGGGACGGGTATATGCATGATGAAGGAGACAAAGTATTTTGAAAGGACTTTTCGAAAACCCTGTCGGGTGCCACTTATGCCCGAGGGAGATGATGAGATGGGTAACCACTTGATGACGAAGTGGTGTACCGAGGAAAGTGTGTGTTGTTTTCGAAAACGGATTAGATTTAAGATTTGTCGATTGTCCCAACCTTACATGCGCAACCACTCTACCCTTGTATGGGAAAGGGCATTATTGATTACCTAGGACGATACTAGCTTGGAGCCCGCATTACCAGTGACGGGGGAGAGTTGGTGCTCTCTCTCGGGACGGGGTCATGCCAGGTAGGGCGGCCAAGAACATTTTTATGGGGCACCGGACACACCGTTGGTACCCCGTGCCAGTGGTATGTGATAAATATGGGAGCGAGGCTCCACAATTCTAAGATGTGAAATGCTGGGCACGGGTGTTACTACCAATCGAGTGGACTCCATGTTAGTGTCGTCTAGGGAAAGATAGTGATCGGGTGCTTACCCCCGGTACTTGAGGTATCGCGGGTCGTGGGTGACACGGAAGTTCCCCGGATCTTGTGGGTAAAGTGTGCAACCTCTGCAGAGTGTAAAACTATTCGAATAGCCGTGTCCACGGTCAAGGACAGTTGGGCGGTGCTGCTTAAACTATGTCCAGAGTTTTACAACCGTGTGTGTGAGTTGATAAAACTACTTGGGTCAAGTCAAAGGACTTGACATGATTGAGTTAGGTTGGTGCCCACTCTATTTATGTTGATATCTGTAACCTGTCCTCATGGTTACTTGAATTCTCTTGATGCATGTGTTACAAGTTGTTGAACATGTCATTGCACTCAAAACTAGCTTTCTGCAAAAATTTACCTATATCATGTATTGTTACATCTTGGACCAAAACATGGGTTGCTTGCGAGTACATTCAAAGTACTCATTGGCTTGCCACTGGTTATTTAATTGACCAGGCATGGAAGAACCGGAGTTCGAAGAAGAGTTCTTTGGAGACAAACATGCAAACTAGGACGTTTCCCAGTCAGAATGCCTGTAGGGTTAAGGCAGATGGCATGGGTTCTACTTATCGACGCAGATTTCCGCTGCTTGTGTTTCATTCGATGTTCAGCCCTTAAGGCTTTATCAATGTAAGACTTGACCATAATGGTCATAATTTGTGTAAGACGGTATGTATGGATGTAAGACTCTTGTTATTCAGCTTCTGTGTGTTTAGTGAGCATTGATCTCTGGGATCACTGTACACGAGCATTCGGTGATCTCGACTTATGAGTCGGGGTCCCCACAGAGCTGGTATCAGAGCCATCCTGACTGTTGGAAGCCTTAGTTAGCATGGACGTTAGTTAGCTTGAGACCTTCTAAACTTCTCTTCTTTTCTAAAGCTTACCCAACCCAAGATATATTTCCCTTATTGACCTCTCCCATTAAACCTTTGTAGCTGGCTGCCGTACCCAAAGACTTCCTGACCACCGGATTTCCCATGCTTCTCGAGGATAGCCTCAAGAAGTGCCAGTTTCACCGAGCCCCCATTTTCACCTACCATGAGCATTGGATCAATGACACCGAGATGAAGTATCATGTGGAAGTGATCGTGAAGGCCAATGACTCTCCAACAAGCTGGTTCTTCGAGGGACCCCAGATGGCAACTTTGGTTCTTGCCGTCGAGACGGCAACCCTCAAGGAACTCACCCGCCTCCGAGACCTTCTTCCAGAGATGGCAGACGAGTTGGAAACCCGCTTCTTGCCTTATCGGAAGGAAGGTGAGGATGAGAGCAGTGCACCAGCTCCACCATTAGAAGAAGGACTTCCACTCCGATTCCAAACCTACTTCAGCCTTTGTGCCGATAGTTTGGCACAACACTTGGCCTCGGAATTAATGGAGCTCTGAAAGGAACTTCATGAGACCAAGGCACTTCTTCTCCAAGCTCAAGTGAAGACGGATAGGATCAAGAAAGAAGGTGCTCCCCCTGGACAGCCCGCAATCGCATACAGAGGCGGAAGACCCCCAAAGGATGGAAAACCACCACAGCAACACCGCATGAGCGCAAGGGACTACCGCCAGCTCTTCACCCCACCAGCAAAGCAACACCGTGTTGAGCTCCTCCACTCCCCCACCCCTTCAAGTGAAGAGTAAAGTCAGGATGCTGATGATGAGGAGGAAGACCCAGAAGAGCCAGACTACACGACCGAGCATTCCACCACTTAGGCATCATTCGCAACTTGGATATGCCTGTTAGTAACCCCTACGGTAGGATAGGTCGTGTACCCCTATGCGAAGTCGAGTCCTTGTAATGGTTCATATGAAACCATGTAGTGTTGTGTTTGCTTTTGATGTGTTTGATGGATGTCGTGCTTTCCTTCGGGAACTTGTAAGCGACTACATCACACATTTGGACTTTAATGAATGTGTTTGGCCCTTTTGGCCCTTGCATGAAAACAATTAGTGCCATACCAACCCCCTTACTAGGCGTCCCATCTATATTGCTTTCCCCATCTTTCCCAATCATGAGACCTTGACTGCTCCAACAGGATGCCTGTTGTAACACGTACTGGTACCTCTACCCAGCAGCAAGAAGCCGGAGGTTCTGCTGAAGCAGGAGTCAGCCAGGACCAGGCCCGAGGACAGACTCCACGACCACCACCTCCTCCAAACATGGACATGGCTCAGCTTCTCCAAGCCTTCCGAGAGGAACGCCAAGACAACACTGCAGCCCTCCAGATGATTGCTCAAGCTATCAATCGCCAGCCGGCGGGACACCGCAATGGACGTTCCATGTTGGTGGAGTTCAAGAAGCATGCACCACCCACCTTCATCGAGACTGCTGAACCCCTGGATGCAGACGACTGGGTCTGCACCATTGAGGACTTGTTGGAACTAGTCGGCTGCACTGAAGACCGTGAGAGGGTGGCATATGCTGCCCACTATCTCTGGGGAACTGCCAGAGCTTGGTGGGATGGATTCAAGGCCATGCATGCTGAGCAAAACATCACTTGGAATGACTTCAAGGCAGAATTCCGCAAGGCCCACATTCCTTCTGGAATCATGGCCATTAAGAAGCGTGAGTTCCGAGCCCTGAAGCAAGGAAGTAGCACTGTCAAGGAGTACATGCAGAAGTTCAGTGCTCTCTCAAGGTATGCCCCTAAGGATGTCAGCACTAATGCTGCCAAAAGGAGCGCTTCATGGAAGGCCTTAACCAGACTCTGCAGTACTCGCTTGTTGTGTATGACTGCCCGACCTTTCCTGATCTGGTGAACAAGGCACTCATGCTTGAGGAGAAGCGACGTGCTTTGGATGATACCTGTAAGCGCAAGATGATCAGCAAGGGTAGCTCCAGCAACCAGAAGCCTCGCCCGTGGCAGGCAGCCCTGGTCAAGCCAACCTATCAGCAGTATGCCAACCCCAGGCTAGCTTATAACAACCCCAATAACAATGCTGGCAAGAGCAGCAACCCCAACCAAGTCACTTGCTTTGGATGTGGTCAGCCAGGACACTACTCCAAGAATTGCCCCAACAAGAAGCCCGATGCCCCGCGCCCCAATGCGCAGAACCTAGGACAAGGCCGTGGAATGCCACCGAGGAACCAAGCTCCCCGCAACCCGCCCAACAACAGCAAGGGACGTGTGAATCATTTCACTGCAGAAGAAGCCCAGGAAGACCCGGACGTCGTGCTGGGTATGTTCCTTGTCAATTCAGCACCTGCAACTGTCTTGTTTGATTCTGGAGCCACGCATTCATTTGTCACCCAAAAGTTTGCATTAAAAGTGGCATGACCCCTACACCCCTGAAAAACCCTATGGTGGTACAAACCCCCGGAGCAGAGATGAGAGCCAAGATAGGATGTAAAGGAGTCGGGATTATCATTAATGGGGTAGACTTCCTAGCAGACCTTATCATCTTAAGATCACAAGGCTTGGATGTGATCTTAGGAATGAATTGGCTCATCAAGCACGAAGGCTTGTTATATTGCGCCAACCGGACTGTCACTGTGACCAATGAGCAAGGAGTCGAAGTTAAATTTGCCTCCAACCCCTCCTCTGCTCAAGCCAACCAAGTCAATTGTCTGACTGAAGTTGGATTGGAGCAAGTGCCGGTAGTATGTGAATACCCTGATGTCTATCCTGATGAGCTACCGGGAATGCCTCCTGACCGAGACATTGAGTTCATCATCGAGCTCATACCCGGAGCGGGACCCATCTATAAGAAGCCTTATAGAATGTGATCGGAAGAGTTAGCAGAATTGAAGAAGCAACTAGAAGAGCAGTTGAGGAAGGGATTTATCCGCCCTAGTGCCTCCCCTTGGGGATCACCTATTCTGTTTGTGGCAAAGAAGGGCGGTACCATCCGCTTGTGCATTGACTACCGCTCCCTCAATGAAGTTACAATTAAGAACAAGTATCCACTTCCCAAGATTGAAGATCTGTTTGATCAACTCAATGGGGCCAAGGTGTTCTCCAAGATCGACCTTAGATCTGGGTACTACCAGCTGAAAATCAGACCCCAAGATATTCCGAAGATGACATTTGTAACCAGATATGCTATGTATGAGTGCACGGTCATGTTCTTTGGATTGACCACTGCCCCGGCTTACTTCATGTATCTCATGAATAAGGTCTTCATGGAATATTTGGACAAGTTTGTCATTGTCTTCATTGATGACATTCTTGTCTTCTCGAAGACGGAAGAAGAGCACGAGCAACACTTGAGGTTGGTCCTAGACAAGCTTCGAGAGCACCAACTGTATGCCAAGTTCAGCAAGTGCGAATTTTGGCTGCGTGAAGTTGGATTCTTGGGTCATGTTTTGATCGAAGAAGGATTGTCGGTCGATCCCACTAAGATTGAAGTTGTGACTGAATGGCAATCCCCAAGCAATGTGAAGGAAGTCAGAAGCTTCCTTGGACTCGCAGGATATTACCACAAGTTCGTTGAAGGATTCTCAAGCATTGCGCGACCCATGACTCAGCTATTGAAGAAGGACAAGAAGTTTGAATGGACGCCGAAGTGCGAAGAGAGCTTCCAGGAGCTGAAGAAGAGACTGACCACCGCCCCAGTTCTGGCCACACCAGATATACACAAGGAGTTTGTGATATATTGTGATGCGTCAAGAACCGGACTGGGAGGTGTTCTGATGCAAGAAGGCAGAGTCGTAGCTTACCTTTCAAGGCAACTACGGCCTCATGAAGAGAACTATGCTACTCATGATCTTGAGTTAGCAGCAGTGGTTCATGCCCTGAAGACATGGCGACATTACCTCCTAGGGAAACGGTGTGAGATATACACGGATCACAAAAGTCTGAAGTATATTTTCACTCAAAAGGAATTGAACATGAGGCAAAGCAGATGGCTAGAGTTGATCAAGGATTATGACCTCAGTGTTCAATACCACCCTGGGAAGGCTAATGTGGTAGCAGATGCATTAAGAAGGAAGGCTTGTTCCTTGAATGCTATGCTTAAGGACAAGCTACCCGCCTTGTATGAAGAACTTGAAAGCTTCGGGTTGGAACTGGTTGCACCAGGATTCTTGGCCAACCTCGAAGTTAGGCCTACCTTGATGGATGATATTAAGGAAGCTCACAAGGGACATGAAAGTATTGAAGGCATCAAGAGGAAGATCACGGCAGGCAAAGCCCCAAGTTTCTCAGAGGATGAGCAAGGAGTTGTGTGGTTTGGCAATCGCATTTGCGTGCCCAACAAGGTTGAGCTCAAGAATCTGATCTTGCAAGAAGCTCATGACAGCCCGTATTCCATCCATCCTGGCGGAACCAAGATGTATCAAGACCTGAAGGAAAGATTTTGGTGGCACGGGATGAAAAGGGAGATTGCCACCTATGTTGCAAAGTGTGATGTATGACAAAGAGTCAAGGCTGAATATCAGCGACCTGCTGGATTGCTCCAACCACTCAAGGTTCTCGAGTGGAAATGGGATAAACTCGGAATGGATTTCATCAGTAGACTACCTAGGTCAAGCAAGGGACAAGACTCCATCTGGGTCATAGTCGATCATTTGACCAAAGTAGCCCATTTCATTCCTGTTAAGACTACCTATGATGGCAACCAGCTAGCAACTCTATACATCAACAGGATCGTAAGCCTTCATGGTGTTCACAAGGAGATTGTGTCAGATCGAGGAACCCAGTTTACCTCAAGGTTCTGGAAGAAGTTCCAAGAAGCCATGGGGACCAAGTTGTCCTTCAGCACTGCCTTCCACCCACAGACTGGAGGTCAGACAGAACGAGTGAATTAGATACTCGAAGACATGCCCCGAGCCTGTGTCTTAGCATATGGAGCTAAGTGGGAAGATTGCCTCCCTTTTGCCGAGTTCTCCTACAACAACAGTTATCAGTCAAGCCTTCAGATGGCACCATTTGAGGTGTTATACGGACGGAAATGCCGCACACCCCTCAATTGGTCAGAAACCGGATAAGGACTAGTATTTGGGCCCAATATCCTCCGTGAAGAAGAAGAGCAAGCCCAGCTTGTCAGAGAACGTTTGAAGACCGCCAAGTCAAGGCAGAAGAGCTACGCTGACTCACGTCGTAGAGACATGAACTTCCGAGTTGGAGACCATGTCTACCTCCGGGTCACACCTCTCAAGGGAACCCATCGTTTCCATGTTAAAGGGAAGCTCGCACCAAGATACATCGGCCCCTTCAAGATCACTGAACGACGAGGAGAAGTGGCTTACCAGTTGGAACTGCCACCTGAACTATCCGATGTGCACAACGTATTCCACGTGTCACCACTCCGGAAGTGCCTCCAAGTTCCAGTCAAGCCTGATCTCTACAAGGACGTCAATCACCAAGCCATTGACCTTCAGCCTGATTTGACCTACCGTGAGAGGCCCATCTGCATTTTGGATGAGGCTGAGCGACACACTCGAAGCCGCACCATCAAGTACTTCAAGGTTCAGTGGAGCAACCACACTGAAGCAGAAGCAACTTGGGAGCATGAAGACTACCTTAGATCCGAGTTTCCGTATCTCTTTAAGCCTAGTTTAGGAATCTCGGGGACGAGATTCTTGTAAGGGGGGTAGGTCTGTCACACCCTGCATTTTGTATCATTTCATTTGCATTATTAAAGCATGAAAGTTTGGTCCAACAAAAACTTTTGCATTATTTGGCTTTTAATTGGAGTTGGTTTTCTCTCTGTGATTTTTTTAAGTGCTCTTTAAAGTCAACACAACTCCACCTTATATACTTCATCTCCTTGCCCCAAACTTTTGCCCAATGATCATGCCATGTGTATAGAGCAATATAGTATTTTCTTACAAAAATAATTTGGCCAAATAGTATTTTCAAAAATTAGTTTTCCAAAAAGACCTAAATTGAGGTTTGCACTGCAAGTACTTGATTTGGGGTATGAAAAATATTTCAAAAAGTATATTTGAGACCTATTAGATATAGGACTCCCATAAACCAGAGAAATATAATTTTAAAAGCTATTTTCCTATTTTATTTAAAAGCTTTTTCTAGGCCAGAAATGGTCTTTAATAGGGAAAAATTATTTTATTGTTTCAAAAATATTTGACAAAAATCAGGGAAACTCAGTGGACATATATTTTCCATATATAAGAGTTTCAACACATGGTCATGTTCAAAATATTGGACAAAACCTCCCAAAACCATCTCTGACCATTTCAACAATTTGAAATATTTCTACAGGAAATATTTTCAAAAAAATCCAAGGAAAATCCAGCAAGTCACAAGTGCATATTGTGATCACCTTGCAAAGCCTCATGTCAATTAAAGTCATTTTGGTTCACCAAAATGCCCCAAAACCGTCTCTGACCAAAATCATATTTGAACAAGTTTGTACTGCCAAGTTTCTCTCGTTGACCCCAACTTTTGTGAGCATGTTCACATGACCAAATGAGGCCACTACACCAAGTGGTGCATCAAGGAGAAGTTATTTGCTCAACTAGATCTACACAAGTTCATTTCTGCTAATTTCTAGGGTTTGCCAAAGTTTCATTAGCAAACTCTTCCAAATGAGCTCATATTCCTTTGTCCCTGCCATTTTGTCATGACAAACACCCCTACCAAGTGCCACAAGGAGTAAATTAGTGGAAGTACCCAAAAACCATATCAAACACCTTTTGCATGTTTACTAAAAACCCTGTTTGGGGCTCTTCCACTAATCTCCATGAGCTCCACTTTTTACCACAACCCCTCCTAGTCCCCTTTCACCTCCAGTAACAATGGCAAAAACCAACAACTCAATTATTGGATGGGTAAAACCCCACTTTCTCTCTCTGGACAACCCATTTCTCCCTCTTCTTCTACCTCTCTCTTCTCCTACTGGCCACCCAGGGCATCCAAGGCCATCTCCTACTTCTTTACTCCCCCCTTGAGCTACCAGACACCTTTGGGCGCGCCCACATTGCATAAAGAATGGCCAAGCCGGCCATTTGGGCGCTCTGGAGCACGCTACAGTGCGCTCCCGCACTGTAGCCGCCCCCTTCCAACCGCCTCCGGCCACCTCGGGCCTCCCCAGCGCGCCCGACGATGCGCCTCGACGTCTGTGACACGCCACGCCTCTGTCCCCCTCCTCTCTCCCCATCCCTCTCCCCTGCTCGCACGCGCGCTGGCCCCCCGAGCGCGCCAATGGCGCGTCTCACACGCGCGGCATCTCTGACCCGTCCCCGCTCTCTCCCTTAGCTCCCCTCGGCGTAGTCCACGCCCAGCAACACCCCAGACATGGCGCTAGCTCCTCCCGAGCCCTATGGCAATGAGCAGGAGCTCGCCGGCGCACGAGTCCACGGCACCCCGCCTTTCTCCTATTTAAGGGCCTCCCCGAGCCCTCCTCTCCTCACCACTCGCTATCCCACACCACAAAACACCCCCCGCACCCTCAGTTCCTCTCCAGAGCTGCCCGAGCTCGAGCTCCGCTGCTTCGGCTCGCCGGAGTTCGTGAGGTAGAAGCCGTCCCCGGCCCTCTTTCCTCTCGATCTGGAACCCCTGCAACCCTCTGATCCTTTCCCCCTTGTTTCCCCTCTCTGTAGCAGCCGGAAACGGCCGAAACCGTCGACGGCCGAAGCCCCTCCGCCGCGTGACCTCATCGTCGGCGAACCAGGCTACCCCGGCGATCGCAACCACCACCAACCGAACGGCGAGACGACGCTGAGCCCAGCCGTGCCCTCTCCCGACCTCGCCGTGCCCTGCATCGTCGTCGGTGAGCATGCCGGCCGTCTAGACTCGGGGTTAGGGATGACAGGCGGGCCCCGCCTGTCAGCCTCTCCCCTCCATCGCCCCTCTCTCTCTCGCTCACGCCTGGACCCCGCCCGTCAGGTTTAACCCTGGCGCGCGCGCGTGCACCAGTGCGCTGGGCCGCCTCTCTGGCTGGGCCTGCTGCGCTGCGGCTGTTCTGGCCTAGCAGGCACAGAGCCCTTTTATTTTTCTTTTTCTGTCACCCTTCCAAAAATCCCACAGGATAAAATATTTATCCAAATGAAATAATTCCAGTTCCTAAATTCTTGTGAAAATCCCACCTACTTAATGGTGCAACTTTCATTCAAATCCAACAACCTTTTCTTCACTGTAAATATTTAAATGTGATTTTAAGCATTTAAATATACCTTTGTAAATCCATTTCTCCTATTCTGCTACTCCAAATCCAAAACTAGAAATTTTCCCCTTCTTAGTTTTCACCCTAGTATTTAACAAAAATGAGTTGACATTTTTCTGAGCACTTTGGTTTTTCTGTTTTATTATTGCCTTATTTTTCTCGTTGTTATTTTGCGACGATAGATTGCGTTGCTGACATAGGAGTTGGACTAGAAGACTTTGAAGACCCAGAAGACATTGTTGAGCTAGGCAAGCAACCCATTCACCATGTCTATGAAACCCTTTTTATGCATGTCATGTAGCACTTTTATTGCTTGCATCGGAGACATGATACTGTGATAACCACATGGGGTGGTTTGCTACCGTTACTTCCTCATTGGTACTTGCATTGTGCATGACCCTACCTTCTTATGAGGGTTATGCCGGTGGGAGTAGATAGGATGCTAAAGTAGATGCTACGCGAAAAGGGACGGGTATATGCATGATGAAGGAGACAAAGTATTTTAAAAGGACTTTTCGAAAACCCCATCGGGTGCCACTTATGCCCGAGGGAGATGATGAGATGGGTAACCACTTGATGACGAAGTGGTGTACCGAGGAAAGTGTGTGTTGTTTTCGAAAACGGATTAGATTTAAGATTTGTCGACTGTCCTAACCTTACATGCGCAACCACTCTACCCTTGTATGGGAAAGGGCATTATTGATTACCTAGGCCGATACTAGCTTGGAGCCCGCATTACCAGTGACGGGGGAGAGTTGGTGCTCTCTCTCGGGACGGGGTCGTGCCAGGTAGGGTGGCCAAGAACATTTTTACGGGGCACCGGACACACCGTTGGTACCCCGTGCCAGTGGTATGTGATAAATATGGGAGTGAGGCTCCACAATTCTAAGATGTAAAATGTTGGGCACGGGGGTTACTACCAATCGAGTGGACTCCATGTTATTGTCATCTAGGGAAAGATAGTGATCGGGTGCTTACCCCGGGTACTTGAGGTATCGCGGGTTGTGGATGACACGGAAGTTCCCCGTATCTTGTGGGTAAAGTTGGCAACCTCTACAGAGTGTAAAACTATTCGAATAGCCGTGTCCACGGTCAAGGACAGTTGGGCGGTGCTGCTTAAACTATGTCCAGAGTTTTACAACCGTGTGTGTGAGTTGATAAAACTACTTGGGTCAAGTCGAAGGACTTGACATGATTGAGTTGGATTGGTGCCCACTCTATTTATGTTGATTTCTGTAACCTGTCCTCATGGTTACTTGAATTCTCTTGATGCATGTCTTACAAGTTGTTGAACATGTCATTGCACTCAAAACTAGCTTTCTGCAAAAATTTACCTATATCATGTATTGTTACATCTTGGACCAAAACATGGGTTGCTTGCGAGTACATTCAAAGTACTCATTGGCTTGCCACTAGTTATTTAATTTACCAGGCATGGAAGAACCGGAGTTCTAAGAAGAGTTCTTTGGAGACGAACGTGCGAACTAGGACATTTCTCAGTCAGTATGCATGTAGGGTTAAGGTAGATGGCATGGGTTCTACTTATCGACGAAGATTTCCGTTGCTTGTGTTTCATTTGATGTTCAGCCCTTAAGGCTTTATCAATGTAAGACTTGACCATAATGGTCATAATTTGTGTAAGACCGTATGTATGGATGTAAGACTCTTGTTATTTAGCTTCTGTGTGTTCAGTGAGCATTGATCTCTGGGATCACTATACACGTGCATTCGGTGATCTCGACTTATGAGTCAGGGTCCCCACATAGTAGAATTGAGCCCCCGGACAAATGGGTGAATTGGAAAACCTAGTCCGCGGAGGAAGTGGGTGAGGAACACCACCCTCACATGGGGCCCGGGGGTGGGGATGAGTTGCCCCTTGTCGGGGAGCCGATGCGCAATGTCGCCGGACAAGTATCCGGCCTTCCGCAGCCTCTTGATGTGCCCCTCCGTGGCGGAGGAGGCCATCCACTTGCCTCCCGCTCCGGACATTGCTGGTGAAGGTTGAGGCAAGATGTGTGAACTGGGGTGCTAGAGCTCGAGTGCGCGGAAATGGATAAGCAAAGGAGGAAGAAGGCGTAGGTAAAAAGGTGGATCCTTATCACCTTATATGGACGGACGAAACTATGCGTCCCCACCAACCTGGTAAAACTCGCTTATCTCCCAAGCGCCATAATCAATGGCGCGGTTGGGTTACCCACGCCCGTATTGATGAGAATCCCGGAATAAGGAGACATGATCTCTGCTTTGACAAGACGTGCCAAGGAAATCGCCTCGCTAAACGCGCTGAGGTGGGACAGTAAAAACGATTCGAATAAAGGCTTGGCCGTGGTGTGATGTCACGCACGGAATACGTCAGCAGATTGAATTTGTGTAAATATTATTCTCTCTACTATGGTATGTGGAACTTATTTTGCAGAGCCGGACACTATCCTTGTGTTCAAAATCTTCTATGAAGTATTCGGAGGAGGAACCCGCCTTGGAATACCAAAGAAAATATGCGCGCCGGACTCATCGTCATTGAAGCCTGGTTCAGGGGCTACTGAGGGAGTCCCGGACTAGGGGGTGTCCGGATATCCGAACTATCATCTTCGGCCGGACTCCTGGACTATGAAGATACAAGATTGAAGACTTTGTCCTGTGTCCGGATGGGACTTTCCTTGGCGTGGAAGGCAAGCTTGGCGATACGGATATGTAGATCTCCTACCATTGTAACCGACTCTGTGTAACCCTAACCCTCTTCGATGTCTATATAAACCGGAGGGTTTTAGTCTGTAGGACGAACAACAATCATACCATAGGCTAGCTTCTAGGGTTTAGCCTCTCTGATCTCATGGTAGATCTACTCTTGTACTACCCATATCATCAATATCAATCAAGCAGGAGTAGGGTTTTACCTCCATCAAGAGGGCCCGAACCTGGGTAAAAACATCGTGTCCATTGTCTCCTGTTACCATCCGCCTAGACGCACAGTTCGGGACCCCCTACCCGAGATCCGCCGGTTTTGACACCGACACTCACGCTTGTTCCTCTCCATCTCTAACATGAACTCTGTCAACGAAGGCGGGTCAGGAGGATCCTCAACCCTACCATCTCCGTGTTCTGGCTACGGGCAACAGAACTTCGCTTAACTGATGACATCCTGAGAAACAAAATCAAGGACGGAATCAACATCAACTATAGGCTGTAGAATGTAGGACAAGGAAATTAGTATCTTTCGAACTCCTAGGGCAATTCCGGCAGCATAACAACAGTAAAATGCTTAGAATGGGACATCCTACTAAAATGGGATAGTAACATACTCAACATCATCACTCAAGGTTCTGAGATCATACTAAACAAACTACACCGGAAGTACTCGAAAACTGGGATATGACTCTGATCAACCAATCCTATGGGACTATGGAGTAGTAACATGTGATCCTAATAGACAGAAGAGAAAGCCTAGTTCCTTAACCCCGTAGGAAAGGTAGGATGACTCAGATCAGAAGGCCATGAGGTAAATGAGTAAAAATAGGCTTACGTTCCCTTCCATAATCAACTCCCTTCGGGACTCTGATACCAAACCTATCGGGACCCCGATCCTAAGTTTGGCTTGGCTTGGTAATCCTAGACTCAACTTCGACCAGTTTGGCTTGGTAATCCTACAGGCAGTCAGGCTCTGATACCAAACCTATCGGGACCCCGATCCTAAGTCACACCGATCTAGCATGTAACACATCGTATCACTTTGCGGCCTCACACACGGTATTCCCACGGGTGCCACCTTACCTGGCCCGTGACCGTTTGCGTCTTTTGTCTCACATATATGATTGTGTCGCTAGCATCCATATGACAGAGAACCTGGGCCGACATGACTAGTCGTAAACCCAAGGTGGCACAAACCTACAGGAACAAGCATACATGACCCAGCAACGAACGTGTCGATCACCAACGTATGAACCCAAGTCGTAGCAAGCTACAATGACTTAAAGGAGCAACACGTGACATTTCCCCGAAGGGACAGACACAGGATCGAACAAGGACACATGCCGGCCAGCCTAAGTGTTCCGGAGCAGTAGCAAGCTACCATGGCTCAATGGAAGCACTAGGAGACATTTTCCCATAAGAGAGGCTACCAAGAATAAACAACTAGGTTCTCGGATCCCACACATAGCAATACACATTACATGTACGTATAACATGCAAGTGTGTGTTGTACAACATGGCATCACAACATAACTCAAGCACTCATATAGATAAGGACTCAGAAGAGCCATCATAGCATTTATTACAAACAGGGGTCACATGACCCAACATTCAGAGCATACAAGCAACAAGCGAAAGCATTACATGTCTGAGTATAGACAACTATATCTGAAAAAGGCTAAAGAGCCTGACTATCTACAACATCCGATCAAGATCTTAGCTGAGGTACAAGCTACTTGTCGAAGTCCACGAGACACTAGTAAGACCGAAGTCTCCGCTGCAAAAACATAAATTAAGCAACGTGAGTATAAAGGAACTCAGCAAGACTTACATCAGATCCTATCATACATGCATTTGTGTCAACAAGGCAATGTGGGGTTTAGTTGCAGCAGGCCAGCTTTGACTCAGTGGCTATCCTGTTCTACGACTATGAGTCACTTCTTTGAGGTGAGATAGCGCACACAAATCCACAAATCACCACACAATACACTACTATGGATTCATCCCCGTCTCCCTACAAGAAGGCCATCCATAGCACTCACACTTGTATTGAGCATTTTAGAGTATCCACTTCAAGTTGTCTATGTACCACGTAAGGATCGAAGAAGTCCATATCCGCGGACCCAGCTATTCGAATAGATCATGTTAACCCTACAGGGGTGTATTTCTTCACACACGCTCTTGCCACTTACTGCCATGTACACGTCATGTATCTCGGCAACCTTCAAGTAGAAGCCTGGCAAGGGTGTCGGCCATGACCTGACTAACCACACAAGACTCTAGTCCGGGTTTATCGCCTATTCAGGTTCTATCCGCAAGGGAGTCCGGCCGAGGTTTCCATCATGGCCCCAAACGATGTGTGTAGGGTTCCCGAGACCACCATCCGGGTGCCACTCAGTACACCAAGCCACGTGTGCCTAGTCTGTCCCAAGCCCACCCTGCCGGGTGCCACTTGGTAGAAAAATAACACTACCTACAAACACTAGAAACTAGTTGCGACTCCTGGACAGAGATCAAGTCGGTTAATAAGTCGAGAGCGATCGAGTTACCGGAACCCAATGTGTGGTAGTAGCTAGTCATTGGACAACATACACAGAACTCAGTGCTTAAGGACGGTTCTAGTGAGACAACCCACCATGTACTCCTACATGGTCTCTCACCACTACCTTTACCAAATCGTGTTCACACACTTCACTCTCAGCATCAGAACATAGCAATGCACTCCAATTCATTCCCAATGAATCAGACCTGACACACTCTAAGCAATAGCAGGCATGGCATGGTAGGAACAAAACATGGCTTCAATCAACTCCTACACATGCTAGTGGGTTTCAACTATTTACTGTGGCAATGACAGGTCATGCATAGGAATGGGTTCAACTACTGCAGCACAAAGTAGCAATTGAATTGTTATTGTCGTAATGCAATAACAGAGAGCAGGAGCGAGAGAATAGGATTGTATCAGAATGAACAAGGGGGTTTTCTTGCCTAGTAGATCAACAGAGGGGGCACTGCTTCACAGACAGGTACTCTGGAGCACTCTCCGGAGTAGGACCTATCAAGAAGGAACGGTGTCGACAATCGAAACACAAGCATATGCAACAATATGATGCATGATCATGGCATGTAGATGTGGTGTTGTTTGAGCTAATGCAACTAGTATTCATTTGCATGAAGTCCATTTGAACCAAAGATTCAAATGCAACTCCAAAATAAGTTCTTATAATTTCCATTTAAGTGTTTTCTCTTATACAATACATATATGTTCGTTTGTCATGCATGAAACTAGTATAGATGGATAGATTGAATTTTTCTGATAATTTTTCATATATAATTTATTTCAATCTGATCTACGGTTGAATTTCTATGATTTTTTGAAGTTTGTGATAATTTCTGGAATTTCTTGATTTACTTTAAAACCAGAAAAGGATTTATTGCGTCAGCATGACAGTTGTATGACGTCAGCGAGTCAACCTTGGCTGACCAGGTCAAACCTGACGTGTGGGGACCACACGCTAGTGTCTCAGACACTAACTGACATAATTAGTGTTAACCTAAACCTAATCCGGTATTAGCAGGGGCAGGGCCCACATGTCAGTGACTACATGGAGTCAGTTAGTGGTCAAAATGGTCAACTGGGGGGTCAAACCTAGCAAACCCGATGGTGTTTAGCCGTCGGTGAGGTCAGCGGTGCTCCTGGGCCTCGGGTTTTGCCTACAGGGCACCTCTCGGTGCGCAGCTGGGCTCTACGTAGAGGTGGCGTCGCGGCGCATCAAAAGGTGGCCTCAGCCTGGGCTGGGGTCGTCGGAACCGACGGCGACGAGCTTAGTTGCAGCCGTCGGAGTTCGGGCGACCATGGGTTAGATGCTGCAGCAAGCAAACGGGCTCCTTTTCGCGCTAGGCATGCTCTACGGGGCACTGCGAACGCGTTGAGCTCGCCTAGGTGACCAAACGGTAACCGGAGCTACGCCGACGATGAGCTCGGGCGGCGGCGCGCTACGTCCATCAAGGGGGCAACAGCTATAGCACGAAAATGAGCACGGGGTTAGGGGGAAGATGTGCATGAGCTCACGGTCATCTCGATGGCGTTGTCAGCGAGCTCAGGGATGCACTGGGGTCGGCGGGGCGTTGACGGCGATCTCGGTGGCCGATGATGAAGAAGACGGCGGTGGCGGTGTTTCAGGGCGCTCCAACTTGGTTGGCTCGTCGGAGAGGACGAGGAAGACATGGTGAAGCTCTTGGGCTTGTCGGAGAGGCGAGGCCATGGCGGTGGCGCGGCAACGGCGAGCGGCGGCGACGATGGCGCTCGGGCAGGTGAGAGAGAGAGCGGCAGAGGAGGGAATGAGCACATGAGAGAGTGAGAGGGGCCCGTGGTGCGTCGCAACGACGTCCAGAGAGGTCAGAGCGTCGAGGGGGAGGGGCAAGCAGGCAGGTGGCATGGCGCCCATGTGCGCGGGCGGCGAGCGCGTGCCCCTCGTCCTTTTGTCATCGCCAGGAGGACGATGACTGGCGGTTGGGCTAGTGGGCTGCAGAGTGTTGGGTCGGCTGGAGACACCAGGTATGTTTGTCCCTCTTTTCTATTTTGTTTCTGTTTTCCATTTCTAACATTTTTTTTATTTGGTTTTTGAACCAAACTAATTTTGTTGCTTCTGATAAATTTTGCAGGGACTAAAAGGATTATTCCAAAGCCCCTCACATTTACCCAGAATTATTGGACATATATAAAATATATAAGATATATATATCCAATGCAAATAATTATTGCATTAGTTCCAAATGCCCAAAATAAATATTTATGAGCTCCTAAAAATATTGGTTTGAATTTTACTTGTGACCAATATTTTCAGAGAACAACATGAACATTTTCTTGGACCCTTTTGGAGCAATTTTTATCTGGGTCATTTCCAAAAATGATTTCTGAGGGTTTCACAAATCCCCATTTCAAACTTAAATGAAATTTAAACATGATGCACACATGACTAGCTAGTCTAGGTCATACCAGAACTAGGGATGTGACAATATTGATGAAACAATCTGACATTGTAGCGGAATCAGAGTCAAACTACAAGTCCAGAGGAGTTGCATCACCTCCACTTGGGCCCATTGGCCTTGTACGACCTAGGGTTAGTTTTAGGCTGCCTTGGGACGTCCTCCCACCTCCTTTGGCGCCACCCCTTGCTCCTATGTAAGTAGATCAATCTAGTAGCTTTTTGCTGGGGGGTTTGTTTAGTTAAAAGTTGGCCAACACAACTTCCTGTACTTCGTTTATGTCCAACGACCAGACCAAGACCACTTTCGAATCCGCACCACTTTCAATACATCATCCATATTATCAATATTCAGATTGCTTAATCATATTCTTGCTTGTTCTTTGATTGCTTGCAGGAATAGACCTTCGTGGTCCGGTTGATCGTGCTCTGGCGTGGTCAATAACTCTCGGAGTTGGTTTAGCGATTGCTAAGGCGCAACGTCATGCATGTTTGTAGTCGGATTGTGAAAGTGGACTCCACCAAATCGACAGTTATCATCTCATCGAAGTGGTATCCGTTTTCAGGATGCTCAGTGAGAATTTCATGTGTTCCCTCGATTAGATTTATTTTCTTACCTACTATCCAAGAAAACGCCATTAAAAAAGTTAGTTATGTTCATCCTTTGTCCAAGCCAGTCTGAGCGTTTGCAATTTTCTTATCATTGCTTGCATAGTTGAATTATCGGTTGCATCATCGTGTCGAGTTGCTGGTCTTAGTGTGTAATTCATTTAGAGTTTCAGTTCTGTTCACATTAGTCATGCCACTGCTTCATCGTTATCCCTTCTGCTGTCCACCACCACATCCATCGATTTTCACCATGTGCTACCCACTGTTCATTGTTATAATTATAGCTAAGGTCGTTCACATCTTCGCTTGATCCAATCTACATCTTATCTAGTTTTTTTTGGAAAGAGGGAGAGAGAAAAAAAGACAGATAAAAAAAGAGAGGAAAAAAAGAAAAAAAATCAGTGAAAAAAGGAGAAAAAGAAAAGAGTGAGAAAAAAAGAGAGAGGAAAAAGAAAACAAAATTCGGACCTATCTAGACTCAATCTCGTAATTGAATTCCGGTTGGAATTTGTTTTGTGCACTCTTCAGGAAAACAGAAATATCTTTCTCACATGAAGTCTATTTTGTCTCCGCGAGTACTCAGATAAAAGCTAGCGACGAGCCGCATCTAAATAGTTGCAGAAGCTAGTTCAATATTTGACACCTCAAAATCGGCTTCAAAATAGGTCTTTTTTCCCTCCGAAATTCGCGAACACAGCATGTTCCAGTTTTTCGGCCAGTTTTAGAATTTTTTGACTCCTCATATCAACTCGGAATTGAGTGTTTCTTCTTGCGTTTGAAAGCTTTAGTCAGTGCTATTATTGAGAAAAATTATCATAAAATTAGCACAAACTTTTCTAGAGGAAAGTTGGAGAGAGAGTTGTTGGTATATCCTGCTTGGCACTTGTTTCTCGTCATTATCTTTGCTGCCATTGTGATCTTCACTTTTATCTTGTTGTCCAGAGCTACTTCAGATCTTTTATTGATGCTAGTTGTGCTACGCCGTGACCTCATTAGTGTTCTACGCTCGCATCTCTAGTCGGCCTCTACCAGAACCGGATGCTATCTACTCTAGTATGTGTGTTGATCAAAAAGAACACCAAGGAGCGGGAGGAATGTTTACCCATCGCCGAGTATGCCTACCATCGATAAAGACATTCAACTATCGATAAGTCCCCCTTCAAAGTCGTCTAGGGCTTCAATCTTTTGTCCCCATTGGACATTCTACCTCTAGCTCTACAAGTGTGCATCAACATGGACGCGAGCGCACGAGCGAGCTATCTCTAGAGGGTGCATGAAGATACAAGACAAGCAATCGAGCGCCAAGTACAGCGCCTCACGACCAAGCTCAACAGCAACTAGTGACCCATGGTATTCAACATTGGAGATCTTGTGTGGGTACACCTTCGCAAGGACCGCTTCCCTGTGAACGCAAGTCCAAGCTATTACCTTGAGCCACTGGACCCTTTAAGGTGATCGCACACTAGAACAACAATGCATATCGACATACCACGTGACAAGTACAATGTGGGCCATATCTTCAATGTCAAGGATCTCTCTCCCTACCATGGTGATGATGTTTTTGATCCGAGGTCGGATGTTTCCCAAGGGAGGGAGATGATGTGGAGCATCCCAACGTCATCCCCATGGGCCTACCTTCGTCTCCCGAAGTTCCAAGTGGACCGATGACATGAGCACATGCAAGACCTCTCGAGACCGAGGTGACATCACTCATGTCGCAACTCCCATTCGAATCATATGAGACATCGCTACTACCTCAAGTGGAGACACTTTACACACTTAGGTATCAAGGAACCAACCATGGACAAGCTAAGGAGCAAGGTCGACCGAAGGGGGAAGAGGAATGTGAAGATGGAGAAGAAAAAGGCCAAGTCATGACTTGCCTGGACGATCCGGACCGCCGTCCGGATGATCCACCCACAGCCCAGATGGTCCAGACCCCGGCCAGGATGATTTTGACTAATGTGCCCAAAGACACCCGAAGCCATCTCACTGAAGTTGGATCATCCGGATGGAGCTGGACGTTCGGACCAAGACCCGGACATCAAGACCACCCACAGCCTCCAGATCCGGACCATCTAGACGCCGATCCAGATCATCCGGACATCTGAACCCCAGATCATCCGGACCAACACCCAAATCATACAGACGGTGCCTACATGCATGACTTGGGCTGAAGCTCATGTACCCCTTCACACCTAGACTATATATACTCCTTCTTCCCCAACATTTTAGGGTTAGGATTATGATAGCTCATTTTGGAGATATAGCTTTGCTCATCCACTTATTCCCTACTCCTTGGGAGACCAAGGCCTCCTCAAGTAGAAGATACCACAAGTGGATTCAAGACCTCCTCATGGAGAAGATCCCCCCCTAGTGGATTCAAGACCTATTTACTCATGCATTGGGATGAACTAGGTACCATGTATCCTCCCTTCCGAACTTTGGATCTTGTGTTTCCCCTTTGTGTATGTGAATTGAGCCCATGTGTGTATCGGTGTTCTTTGGAAATTCCCCTCCAAATCATGAAAGATCGGCCATTAGGGTTCCATCTTACATCACAGACTCTTAAGAAAATCGCCAATCAAGTGACTTTAAACAAGGGGTCAATTATAGGAGGAGGCAAACTATTCTCAGTTTAAGTCATTGATAAGCTAAATCAGGGAGGCACACCAACTTCGCTCATCGGGCCTTGGTACAACCGCCCCGTCGGCTCTCTTCCCATTGTAAGTTTTCATATCTTTCAAGTTATATTTCGCTTGGATTTTTTGGCTTGATCCTTTTCATGAGTGAACAGAAAATTCATCTATCCTTTTTAACACCTAGCTTAACTCTTGAGATATACAACCTCATGCCTCTTAAAGCATGAAACAAGGGCTCTATTTCAAAACCAACCCCCACTCAATATCCGAGTTATCCTAGGATTTGATGGGGACAATACCACTATATTTACACCCACAACCCCTGCTACTACCCGTATTGTACCAATTATTAGAGCTTGTGCACGCCAATTAATTTACCAGGTACTTTTGTTTCTTGATAACAATTCTAATAATATTCTTGAGAATATGATGCTACCTATATTGGATACATTTGTTTTGCTACAAATGAAGGAGCCGACATGGACAGGAAGGATGAACATTGGAGCATGATCAAGCATGATGATAATGGCGCATGCAAGGGGAACAAGAATGGAGTTTATGGCGGAGTTTTCTACACATTGGAACCACGATGGAGACATACAAGGACATGGATGAAATATACAAGATGACCTTTCATAAATTTTGTCCATAACTTAATATAGGTGATGTGCCACTGACGGAGCGAAATACCACCAGATCCCTCGGTAGGGGTCCAACTGCAGCAGGAAGTCATAAATTGGTGGTCACACGAGGGGTTTGTCCAGGTTCGGGCCTCTGGAGGGTAATACCCTATATCCCTGATACTTTTGATGATTCATAGTGGAGGTATTCCTCGTGCGAGGGACTATAATGGTGAATGAGATTGCTACCAAGAGTTTTCCTATCTGTCGATAGATGATCAATCTGTACCCTAGACCTCCCTTTATATAGGCAGGAGAGGTCTGGTGTTTTATGTTGTATATGCGATATGGGGCGCGGCCACCCTCTATTCTAGGAGACCATAAAGGTCATCCTTTCCTCCTAGTGTTTGTGTAAGTGCATCTACTGCCACCCCTAGTTTGGTTTTGGAGTATTGACGACAAACGTGGTTGAGGGACTAATGTGTTTGTGAGAATTGCAGGATAACACAGGTAGTAGTCCCTCCTTGATTCGATTTACCTACCGGAGATGACCCCTAAAAATGTATGAAGACATTGAAGATAATGGTGGTACGTGAAGATATTCACACTGAAGAATATGACAGAAGAAGACATTGGGTGAAGACTATGGAGCGCGAACACTTAGCAGGTTCGTTGTTTCTTTTCTTCTTTGTTGAGTCATAGGAACCACCGCAATGTCAACTGGGGTCCAAATGAACAAAGTCAGAGTGACTGAAGTGATGCTCAACCAAAATCCTATGTCTTTGAGCGAAGACAATGAGAGCAAATCTTATCCATAGTCGGACAAGTCAACTTTACTTGTAGCCCAAGTCAAGCTGCTGCGTGTGTTTGAAATATGACCGTTGTGACACGTGTCAGTTCCTTAGTGACCCAGGGTCATTTCGGACAAATCAGGTCGGGTTGCCCAGTGGCTATAAATAGCCCACCCCCTACACCATAAATTGGTGGCTGCTCAGAGTTAGTGCACGGCTTTTGTCGTTGAGAGCAACCCACCTCCAAAGAGTTTGAGGGAGAAATCCTTGTGAGGACAAAGCCCAAAACATCCAGAGCCCAAAGAGTGTTTGGCATCACTGAAGTCTTTCTGTCTGCGTGATTTGAAGACTTGTTACACTTGAGGACTGTGAATCCTCCAGCCGGTTAGGCGTCGCATTCTGAGCATCCAAGAGTAATTGTGGATCACCGGTGAACGAAGTCTGTGAAGGTTTGGAAGTCTACCTTGAAGACTTACCAGAGTGATTGGGCGGGGACTGTGTGTCCTTAGCTCAAGGGGAATAAGGTGAAGACACGGTCTTCTGAGTTCAATCTCAGCCTCCCTAACCAGACGTACAGTTGTCACAACAACTGGAACTGGTCGAACAAATCCTTGTCTTCACAACACACTGGTTCTATCTCTCACTCTCCTTACTTACAGTTTGTCTTTGTGAAGTCATTGCCTGATTGCTCTGCCTGTTTGACTTCACTGTGTGACTACTTGTTCTGATTGGCTTCATACTATCTTCCATCTTGATCGTACTACCTAGCTGCTATCAGTCATCATGCTTTAGCTTCATACTTGTTTGACTATGGCTTGTCTAGTGCAGTTCATCTTCCGCTGCATGTTTATAGGTCCAGTTTTCGTGTTCGTCTTCGAAACTTTCATGTTTTGAAGACTTTCATAAAAATCGCCTATTCACCCCCCTCTAGTCGATAACTAGCACTTTCAATTGGTATCAGAGCAAGGTACTCCCTTGTTATGTGTGCTTTGGTTTAACCACCTAGAGTTTTAGCTCGACTGCAGGGATAATCAAAGTCTCTGCTACGTGTCGTGTCTTCGATGGCATTGAATATCCCTACTGGAAGAATAATATGCGTATGCATCTTGAAGCCATTGATGTTGATCTGTGGTATGTTGTCAAGAATGGCGTTCCCAAGACTGGTGAAGGTGTCACCCCTACTGATGTCAAGAAGTTCATTCAACTCGATTCTACTACGAAGAACATCATCTGTGGTCATCTGACCAAAGGGCGGTATGGCCGTGTGAGTGCTTTGGAAATGTCGAAGCTAGTCTGGGACTGGCTCTCCAAGGTCAATGAAGGCATTTCAACTCAGAGAGATCAACGAATTAGTGTCCTACGCAACCTCTTCAACCGCTTCAAGAGAAATGACATTGAAAATGTCCAGCTCACGTTTGATCGTCTCACTAACATCACAAACGAGCTTCAGGCTCTCGGCTCCACTGAGATCACCAAGCATGAAATCATCAAGATGCTTCTGAGATCTCTTGATAGCTCGTTTGACACTCTAGCTCTTATGATTCAAGAACGCCCTGACTTCAAGACACTCGATCCATCTAACATACTTGAGAGGCTCAACACACATGAGTTCCAGCTATCTGAGAAAAGAGATATCTATGGTCCCAACTATGGTCGAACTCGTGCTTTGAAGGCAAAGGCTGTTTCCTCATCTGAAGAAGAATCTGACTGCAGTTTCGGTGAAGCTGAAGACCTTGGAAAGGAGCTTGCTATGCTTGTGAAGAAGTTCCAGAAGTTCACTAAGAAGAAAGGCTTCAGAAAGTCTTCACGATCTAGTTCAAGAAATGATGAAGCTTCTTCCAATGACCACAAGAAGAGAACCTGTCACAAGTGCAAGAAACCTGGTCACTACATCTCTGAGTGTCCACAGTGGGACAATGAGAAGAAAAAGAAGAAGAGCAAGGAATATGATTCTGATGACAAGAAGAAGAAGAAATACTCAAAATATTCTTCCAAGTTCTCTTCCAAGTCTTCATCACACAAGAAAAGTTCGTCTGGCAAGGCTCGTGCTTTTGTTGGCAAGGAAATGGATTCAGAGGAGGAGTCTGCTTCTGAGGAGGCAGAAGTGGTGGAGTCTGAGGAGGAGTCTGACTCTGGTGTTGCAAGTCTGGCTTTAGCTTCAGCCTACGTTGCCAAGTCCATCTTCAACACTGAAGACAATGTATCCATCACCAATGTTGATGCCAGTGACAAGGACGACTCCGCTCCCACTTACTGCTTCATGGAACGCGGTGCCAAGGTAAACTCACGCGATGCTTACTTTCAAACATCAAGTGAAGATGAATTTGATTGTGAATCCAAACCCAGCTACAAAACGCTTGCTAAAATTGCAACTGAACAACAGAAAGCTATGGAACATATTCAAAAACTATTAGACAAAAGCAATGATCTGTTGGATGCTGAAATGACCCGATCTCAGTCCTTAATTGAAGATATAAAAAATCTTCATGTTAAGTACCAAGAGCTTGAAGGTCGTCATGAGTCACTCTCAACAACCCATGAAAAGCTTTCCTATGATTATCTTCAGAGGAAGGAAGAAGTTGAGAAGTTGAGAGCGGCTCATGAAGATCTTCAAAAAGAAAACGAGTCACTTTGCGCTCAACAGATCAGTCCCGCTCTTGAAGGATTTGAACCACCATGTCTAAAATGTCTTGAGCGTGATAACGCTAATTCTGTTGCTGAGTGTTCTGCTGCTGCTATTGCTTCAATATCTTCAACCATCGGCGTGGTAACTAACCCCTCTACGGAGGATGCCACTGCTGTTGCTGATGAAAATGCCAGATTGAAAACATTGCTTGAAACAGGAACGTACAAAATCCTCAAGGGGCATCAGACACTATGTGATGTCCTCAAAAAGCAGATCTTGAACCGAAACCCTAGGAAAGTGGGTGTTGGGTTCGAGAGGAAAATTAATGTTGATGGTTCTTACTAGAAGCCTGAGCAGTACCCCAAAACCACATGGGTTGCTGCAAAGGAACCTTCAATGGATCCATCCACCTTATCTGGATTTACTTGTACTAATCCAATTGTTATTGATGAATCCTTTGATGCAAACTGTAAACTGTTTAAGAATCAGAATGGTGAAGTGTTTGCCAGGTATATTGGTACTAACTGTAGGAATGGACCACCTATGAAGAAGATCTGGGTACCTAAACAGTGTATTGAGAATCTTCCTGTGAATGTCATCATGACACCACCAAGGAAGAAGAGAAACCCCAGACCTATGGCTTCATATGGCCCAAAGGCTTCATACAGATACATGACTCACCTGAGTCACCCTAACACCAATGTTTTGCAGGGAAACCATACTCAGACTTATGAATTTGAGCGTGTGTCTTCAAACCGCTATGTTCATAGAACTAAGAACTTTTCTACTTATTCATATGAGTATCGTTCTTCTCCTGCAAGGCTATTTGCTAGGGCTCCAAAGCCGAAATTCTCAGATGCTGCACTTAGACTCATTGCTTCTAAGCCACCCCTGAAGATGTGGGTGGTTAAGAAGAATTAACTTTCTTTTGCAGGGAAAGGTCTCCAGCTGGAAATCAAAGGCGTCCGATGCTATTGCTGGGGACCTAAAACACATTATGGGACGCATGATAAAATGCCCAAATGGTCTTACTATGTATTTCGTATCTGAATCGCTTGCCAGTCATACTATCAGTCCTAACCTTGATCTAAGATTTGATAATCCTCTTGTGCGTCAAATGTTTATGCTTCACAATACTCTTTGTGAAGCCTATCCTCCTAACTGCACTGTAGGGTACGACACCTCATGCTTCAGAATGGATTATGGACAGCGGATGCTCTATCCACATGACTGGTGATCGAAGTCTTCTCATGGACTCAACCTTATGTCCATGTTATAAAAGTAACATCACATTCGCTGACACTGGTAAAAGCAAAGTATTGGGCCTAGGTAGAGTTGCAATCTCAAGGGATCAGCACATGGACAAAGTGATGCTTGTTGAATCCCTTGGTTTCAACTTAATGTCTGTCTCAATGCTTTGTGACTTAAACATGATTGTACTATTTGGAAAATATCGTTGCCTTGTACTAATGGAATCTGACAAGTCTCTAGTCTTCGAAGGGTACAGGAAAGATGATCTATACATGGTAGACTTCTCAGCAGGACCACAGATGGCCGTATGTCTTCTAGCCAAGTCTTCAGAGTGCTGGCTCTGGCATCGGAGGCTAGGGCATGCTGGCATGAGGAACCTACACACTCTCGCCAAGAAGAAGCATATCATAGGCATCGAAGGCGTCAAGTTCAAGAAAGATCATCTATGTGGCGCTTGTGAAGCTGGGAAGATGACAAGGGCCAAGCATCCCTTGAAGACAATCATGACTACATCTTGACCTTTTGAGTTGCTCCACATGGACTTGTTTGGTCCCACTCACTACTCTACCCTCACTGCAACTGCTTGTCTCTATGGTTTCGTTATTGTTGATGATTATTCAAGATACACTTGGGTGCACATAATTCTCTTCAAGACTGAAGTGCAGGATGTCTTCAGACGCTTCGCCAACCGCGCCATGACCAACTATGGCGTAAAGATCAAGCACATTAGGAGTGACAATGGCACTGAATTCAAGAACACGGGCCTCAACCTCTATCTTGACACCTTAGGCATCACTCATGAGTTTTCTGCTCCTTACACACCTCAGCAAAATGGCATCGTGGAGCGCAAGAACCGAACCCTTATTGAGATGGCTCGGACGATGCTTGACGAATACAAGACTCCAAGAAAATTCTGGCCTGAAGCCATTGATACTGCATGCCATGTCATCAACCGTGTTTATCTTCACAAGCTTCTGAAGAAAACATCCTATGAGCTTCTAACTGGTAAGAAGCCAAACGTAAGCTACTTCAGAGTATTTGGTGCTAGGTGCTGGATCAAGGATCCACATCACACTTCAAAATTTGCACCGAAAGCACCTGAGGGTTTTATGCTTGGCTATGGAAAGGACTCGCACTCCTACAGAGTCTTCAACCTCTTTCACTATAAAGTGGTTGAAACTGTGGATGTGCGGTTCGATGAAACTAACGACTCGCAAAGAGAGCACCTGCCAAATGTGCTAGATGAAGTACCTGCCAGTGAAACAATCAAGCTAATGGGAAGAGGAGAGATCATACCATCAGAGGCCCAGCCTGAAGAGGAACTCATTATTTCTGCACCTGATCAACCTGAAGACATTGCTCAGCCTGAAGACAATCCTCCAAATGATGACAATGATCAGCAGGAGCAAAATCTCCGTCCAGTTCATCCTCGTGTTGCAAATAAAGTACAAATTGAGAAGATAATATATAGCATCAATGCACCTGGTCCACTCACTCGTTCAAGAGCAACACAGCTAGCAAATTTCTGTGGGCACTTTGCATTTGTCTCAATCTCTGAACCCAAGAAAGTTGTTGAAGCCTTCATGGAACCTGAATGGATTCAAGCTATGCAAGACGAGCTTCAAAAGTTTGAGCTGAACAATGTATGGGAACTTGTCAAGTGTCCTGATCCTCGCAAGCACAATATAATAGGCACAAAATGGATATATCGCAACAAACAAGACGAGCATGGTCAAGTAGTCAGAAACAAAGTACGGCTCGTTTCTCAAGGATACACACAAGTTGAAGGAATTGACTTTGATGAAACATTTGCTCCAATGGCTAGGCTCGAAGCCATTCGCATACTGCTAGCTTACGCAAATCATCATAACATCCTTCTGTATCAAATGGATGTGAAGAGTGCCTTTCTCAATGGAAAGATTGAAGAAGAAGTGTATGTTGCACAACCTCCTGGCTTTGAAGACCCAAAATCCTGATATGGTATACAAGCTCAACAAGGCACTGTATGGCCTCAAACAAGCCCCTCGTGCTTGGTATGACACACTCAAAGATTTCCTGAAGAGCAAAGGCTTCAAACCTTGTTCTCTAGATCCCACTCTCTTCACGAAGACATATGATGGTGAACTGTGTGTGCCAAATCTATGTGGATGACATTATCTTCGGTTGCACCAACAAGAAATACAGTGATGAATTTGCTCACATGATGCAAGAACAATATCAAATGTCCATGATGGGAGAGCTGAAGTTCTTTCTCGGTCTTCAAATCCGCCAGCAACGCAATGACATCTTCATATCACAAGAAAAATATCTCAAAGATTGCCTGAAGAAGTTTGGAATGCAAGACTGCAAAGGATACACGACGCCAATGCCAACCAAAAGTCATCTAAGCCCCGACGCCAATGGTAAAGATTTCGATCAACAGGTATACTGCTCCATGATTGGCTGTTTACTTTACTTATGTGCATCTAGGCCAGATATCATGCTTAGTGTTTGCATGTGTGCCCGATTCCAAGCGGCACCAAAGGAGTCGCATCACTTAGCTGTGAAGCGAATTCTTCGATATTTGGCTTACACCCGAACACTAGGATTATGGTATCCAAAGGGCTCAGAGTTTGATCTGGTTGGATTTTTGGATGCTGATTATGCTGGTGACAAGGTGGATCGCAAGTCTATATCAGGCACATGTCACTTTCTGGGTCGATCTCTTGTCTGTTGGTCTTCAGAAAAGCAGAACTGTGTGTCACTCTCAACTGCTGAATCTGAATACATTGCTGCTGGATCTTGCTGCGCTCAGCTTCTGTGGATGAAGCAAACTCTTAAGGACTATGGCATCCATCTGAAGCATGTGCCACTCTACTGTGATAATGAAAGCGTTATCAAGATTGCCAATAACCCAGTTCAGCACTCGAAGACAAAGCACATTGAAATTTGTCATCACTTTCTCAGAGATCATGTTATGAAAGAAGATATTGATATCATTCACGTCAAGACAGAAGAGCAATTGGCTGATATCTTCACTAAGCCCTTGGATGAGAAAAGGTTTTGCAAGTTGCGGTGTGAGCTAAATATCTTGGAATCCTCGGATGTCCTGTGATTAGGCACACATCCTAACACTTATGCAGTTTGATGACTTAGATGTGCAACACACGAAGTAATGTATATATTCAATCAATGAAGACATACACTCTAAGTGTGAATACATTAATGTGGAAATTGACTTCAGAGCGCCAGGATAATTGTGCGCCGTGTCTGGGTCGAATACTTCCTATACGGTGGGTAACGCCACCACCAAACTCTTATGAAGTGTTTCCTCATGGCGCCATATTTGCAAAGTCTTCGCAATTAATTTAACTTCAACATTAATTTGATTTCGTGATTACTGATTTGGCTTTACTCTGTTATATATATATTGTATTCTGTCCTCTACAGCATTCACTTATGGCTATGTCTTCTTGTTTGAATCTTTTGAACTAAGTGAATGTGATCGGATCCTAACCTCTCTATGCTTTCTACCTCAAGCTTTATCTATCCAAATCATATGCATTCTGTTGAAACTGTCGCATGTCTTCTCTGCGTCCTTGTCAGCAGAAGATACATAGACAAACATTTATATCTAGCTTTAGTGACATATCCTTTTGCCTGAAACCCGGAGAATTCGGAACGACCACTCCGACAATCCAGGCGTGCGTGGGAACGTGGAACAACTCTCAATGAGTTGCATGTTCGCCACGTGTCCATCAGATGTGAACCGCCAGGGGCACCTGCGTAATTGTGATGTGTTGTCTCTGTCCTCATAAATATTGTCTCGTCTCGGTCAAAAATCCTTCTTCCTCCTTCGCCATCTCTCGCAAACCCTAGCGCCTACGCTAGCTCTTGACGACGCCGACGACGAAGGGCTTAGCTGCCGCAACCTCCTCAACGCCGTCCTCACGCCAGCCGTGGACCTCGTATTCTCCGCCGTCGCCGTAGGTGTCTTCCGTCGCCAAGTTAGGGCACGGGAGATTGAACTGCTCGGCATCCATCTTCGCTCCGTCTAGCAGTTCTTCGTGTGGTAATAAAAGTTTACTTTTTACCATCTTTTTGATCTGATAGATTCATCCTTTCCTACCAAAAGTGGTTTCTAGATCTTCGAACATGAATCTATCTCTTTCTGCATCTCATATTCTGCCTAGTATATTCACTTGTGCTTCTTCACAAGTTAGATTCCTCACTTGTACTTATTCTTGGATTTGTACAACTCTGGAACCAACTCTCATGATATAAGTGAATGTCTTCGCATTATGAGGTCAATGTCTTCAAACTGATTTATCTTCAAAATCTTCTGAGAATGCATATGACCTCTTCCCCTTCCCTCGCACCTTTAATGCTGTCACAGGTACATGTCCGTGGGAGAATCCCTTGGTTCTCATTGTCTGCATTCATTTGCAGAATTCTTGCAGAGTCACATCAACTCACGTGAAGCGAGTTCCTGTCAGTCTAGCCATTTGAAGCCATTGCAAGTACTGAAGCCTTTCAGTTTACACTTCATGGCAACTAAAAAGTTAGCAAGAAAGGGAGGCAGACAACATCGTGGTAACACTTCCAAGGACTTACCTCCAGATTTGCACGAGATGTACAAAACTAACCCAGAAGAAACCTATACTGAATGCAAGAATCGAATCCAATGGATTCACAGATATTGGGCAGAATCATGGTTCAGATATTGCTTCATCACTAAAGAATATGCAGAGAAGAATGCCATCAAGGCACGCTATGGAGCTATTTTGTACAAAAATCTTCCACCCAGGACTCGGGCTGAAGCTATTGAGCAAGGCTTCTATCCTTGCATGGTGCGCGGACCACAGCCTGAGAATGCTGACCCTTCTTCACTACTCTGGTGTCGTGAAGACAGTTTGTTCAAGCGCAACTACCAGTTCGCCAAAGACTCGGCTGCAAAGAACAAGAAGGATCTAGGGCTTGACTTCAACCCTGGTCCTTCCTCACCTCGAGGCAATGGCACCCGTGAAGCCAATGAAAACAGGATCGGCCCCTTCTACAACCTTGCTGGCCTCATCACTCACACTACTATTCAAGGTGCCAAAGTGGATCATTCTGATGATGATGATGCTGACACCGATGAAGCTCCAGCTCCTGCTCCAAAGCCTCAGAAGCAAAAGAAGACTAAAGCTTCAAAATCATCTGCTGCCCCAAAAGCCTCGAGAGCGAAGCCATTGGCAACTGCCCCTTCTGCTCCCAGCAATAACTCTGAAGATATCTCTTGCATCTCCATGAGGCGTGAGAAGCCACAGAAGACACCAGTTAAGCAACTGAGTCATGCACTGACGCCTGCAGCCATTCTGAGGAATGAAACTAAACCCATTGACTTGTCCTCAGATGAAGAATTTGGTGAAGATGCTCTGGAGCAGCTGATCAAGAGCAATCAAGAGGCGGAGATCTTCAATGATCTACCCGTCTTTGATGTAAACATTTTGAAGAACTTCATTGATGAGTGGTTTGATAATCAAGATCTCAGCTTTGATGACCTTCAGCTTCCCATTGGCGTTAGCATTGCTTTCCAAGGCGCCATTGCTCCTGAGCTTGCTCTGGCTCAGCGCATAGTTGAACTGAAGTGAAAGATAGATTTCGAGAAGGAACAGTTCAAGAAGCATGTAGCCAAGCTGGATGTGGCTGATGTGCAAAAGTTCAAGGTGATGCTTAATGACCTCAAGGAGTCGTTTCGGAAGAAACGCGAGGAAGCCAAAGGCTCAAGAGAGTGCATGAAAGCACTCGCAGACAAATGCGTTCAAGCCTACAATGAAGCTGAAAAGCGCAAGGCACTTGGCCGCCCTGGCATTGACCCCTTAATGGTTGTCAAGAAAAAGAATTCATCTGAAGCCAACACTGAAGCACCATGGCAGGAAGAACCACACATTGTCTTCCCTGCCAGCATGCGCAGCTCGAAGCCCAAGGCTCCTTCAGTGGCTTTTGAGCAGAAGAAAACCAAGGCAGCTGAAGCCGAAGCCAGGAAGCGGAAAACCAAGCGCACCACTGATGAAGCACCACCCCCTAAGAAGAAAAAAATCAAGAAGAGAGATCGGGCTGCTCCTACTGAGCCCCTTGTTGTTGAACCCCTTGCCTTTGTTCCCCTTCCGTCTGCAAACCAAGAGCGCCAAATGATTGTTCATGAGCCTGCTTCCACAGAGGCTCCTGAAGCTCAAGAAGTTCCAGTCGTCGACCCCATCGCGACTGAAGACCTTGTTCAAGATGATGTAGTTCTTCCTCAGATCGAACGCCCAACGGTATCATCGCCCGTTCAAACGAACAGCGAGCTTATCAGTATTGGTCGTCCTTTGACGCCAATCTCACAAGATGCATCGTGGGTTGATCGCCCCCAGCAAGCTACCCCACATCAAGACTCACCAAGTACACCCCAACCGTCAACTGTGCCCATCATCAGCCCCATGTACAATGATGACAACTACATGGATACATCACCATCACCAAAGGCATCGCCCGTATTCCAACGGCTTCGCAAAGGCCTGAGGCCATCCGTCTCCATGACCACCATCACAGAAGAGGGCTCCAACTTGTCAAGTTCAGTGGCACGTCAAGTGTTCTCTGAAGACAATCCTTTTTTGACGGTCCCTGTGTCTGAAGCCAATGCTGCTAAAGACCCTCCGGCTGCATCAGCCGGAGCAACACAAGAAGAAGAGCATGTCGCTACTCCCCCTGCAACTCAAGAAGCAGTTCATGAAGAGAACCAGTCTATGCCAGAACCTCCAGCTACTCAAGTGGAGGGTGAGAATCCAGAGGCTGCCACAAATGACATTCCTAAAGCCAATGAAGCCAATGTGGAGCCTACGGTGGCCAATGCACCAGTGGCTAATGAAGCCAATGAAGCCCATGAAGCAGATGATGTCAATGCCGCACCTGACACAAATCTGCAGTCTGAAGTCAATGCCACTGCTCCTGTTTCGCCTCCAAGGCCACATACTATCGAGCAAGCATACAACTATGGACAGCTTGTCACTGTCAGATGGCCTATTCTGATTCCTCCACCTGCTGCTGGTCCTCAATTTGACTACCATGTCGAGCACAGGCCTCAGGTTCAGAAGCCAAAGCCAAGACTGCCCAGATTTCCAGGTACCGCCACTTCGCCAGGATCTTTCAATGTCAACGGCTTCATTGCACAGAACACCTTCTTCGATAGCGAAAAGAACCCCTACACCAAGCCCAAGATTTCATCTGATCAGTTCTGGAGTTATCAGCAGCGCAACTATTATTCATGCATTCTGTACAACCAAGGCCGCATATTTCCGCATATGCGCCTTGATACTGAAGCCATAGCTGGCCTGCCCTGCTTAGAAGAAGCTCTCGATTGCTTTAGAGAGGTTGTCTACTGCATTTCATCACTGATAAGGAGCACTGGAATGAAGAGTTGCTGCTTCAATTCTACGCCACCCTTCATATCAGAGGCTACAACAGGGATCCTAAGACCTGGGTCCTTGAGTGGATGACAGGAAATGTCCATCATGAAGCCAAATCATTTGATGTCATTGAGCTTACTGGCCTGCCCACTCTAGGTGATCTCTATGAACCTGGTTGTCAGCTTCACACTGTAGCTTTGGAAAGCATCTTTCACAAGCCAGAACCCAACATGAGCCAGATGCTAAGTATGATGAAGCCATTGCCTCCAGATGCAGAATATCCTAAGGAGTTCTTTGTTGAAGACCTTGAGTGTCTGCTACGCACAATCTATCACATCATTAGGCGAACTCTCTGGCCCATCAAAGGACATTCTCCAAAGGCTAAGCTAGAAGGTGCAATGAAGACATTGGTCTTCCATATTCTTCATGGCAAATGCTTCAATGCACAAGATTTCTTCATCCGCCAACTTGCTGCATCAGGAAATGACATTTTTGGCTTGAAGTTCTATGCTCCATGGATCATGCGTCTGAACAAGCTTCACACTGCTTTCAACAGCCATCTGCACGCAACCACATTGTCTTCTTGCCAGATGTCAATATGTCTATTGAAGCCATCTATCCAGAGCCTAACAAGGAGCCACTTTATCTTCATAACATTGATCGTCAGAGCTTCACTCAGCCCATTGAAGGTGTGCTAGCTGCCACTCGAGTCTATCCGTTGGCTAGTACTATGCATGCACCTCACCGTGCTCAAAGCAAAGCCACTAACAGCACAATTGCTCAACGGCCTCAAAAGCGATCTCGTGTTCTCAATGACCAAGAGCTTCTCGTTGGTCTGCATCAGAAACAGGATAGGCATCATGATTGGCTCAAGCGCCAGATGCAGAGCATCATGACTGACGTCAATCACATTCGCAACCGTGCAACCAAGAATGCCTTTGTCGCGCATGAAACCTGTCGACGCACATGGAAAGGGCTGACGCTTATGTGTGCTGAGGAAGATCTTCAGGACGTTGGCTTCTCAGAACGATCCAAGTTTGATTCCACTCCGCCCAGAAATGCTGTTCTGCTGCGCACTCCATCTCTTGAAGACTCAGAGTACTCCTCCTCTGCTGCAACTGTGAATGCTCGTGTGATCGATGATCAAGATGATGCTACTTCGCCATCTCCAGCACGTATCAACACTGCTCCAAGTTCGTCTGCACCACCAAACCTCGACACCAACCCTGCATCTTCTCCTACTCCTTCTGGGAACGAGTAGAGGCTCAATGTCTTCAACCCTTTTTGGTCCTTACTGATAAAAGGGGGAGAAGCTATGAGTTGATAGTCTTCAAGCGGGTTCATATGGGCGGTTGCATTATATTTTGCCTAGTGTTTACAACTCTTGCTCTCGATACATTTGGTTCTCTGAGTTGTAACACTTAAACTTGATGGTCGTCTGCTACTTATTTGCTATTTTGTGATGCGATGATAAATTCCGCATGTGCGATGATAACTTCCGCACTTAAATCATTTTGCAGACGTCCATTTTTCATTATGCATGTCATTATCTTTGTTACATCGAATCATGCATGATGAATTGTCTTCATAAGTTGAAGAGGATCTCCACAAGTAGAACCTACCATGTGCATTTGCGTTCCAAAAGCAAATTATTTATATGCACATCTTCAGGGGGAGCCTTTTGCTACTTACGAAGACAATACCTCATCCTTTACAATTTCACATACCCGTTGAAAACTTCAACTAGTTTGTCATCAATCACCAAAAAGGGGGAGATTGTAAGTGCATCTAGTGCCACCCCTAGTTTGGTTTTGGAGTATTGACGACAAATGTGGTTGAGGGACTAATGTGTTTGTGAGAATTGCAGGATAACATAGGTAGTAGTCCCTCCTTGATTCGATTTACCTACCGGAGATGACCCCTAAAAATGTATGAAGACATTGAAGATAATGGTGTTACGTGAAGATATTCACCCTGAAGACTATGATAGAAGAAGACATTGAGTGAAGAACATGGAGCGCGAAGACTTAGCAGTTTCATTGTTTCTTTTCTTCTTTGTTGAGTCATAGGAACCACCGCACTGTCAAGTGGGGTCCAAGTGAACAAAGTCAGTGTGACTGAAGTGATGATCAACCAAAATCCTATGTCTTCGAGTGAAGACAATGAGAGCAAATCTTATCCAAAGTGGGATAAGTCAGCTTTACTTGTAGCCCAAGTCAAGCTGTCGCGTGTGTTTGAAATCTGACCGTTGTGACACGTGTTAGTTCCTTAGTGACCCAGGGTCATTTCGGACAAATCACGTCAGGTTGCCCAGTGGCTATAAATAGCCCACCCCCTACACCATAAATCGGTGGCTGCTCAGAGTTAGTGCACGGCTTTTGTCGTTGAGAGCAACCCACCTCCGAAGAGTTTGAGGGAGAAATCCTTGTTAGGACAAAGCCCAAAACACCCAGAGCCCAAAGAGTTTTTGGCATCACTGAAGTCTTTCTGTCTGCGTGATCTGAAGACTTGTTACACTTGAGGACTGTGAATCCTCCAGCCGGTCAGGTGTCGCGTTCTGAGCATCCAAGAGTAATTGTGGATCGTCGGTGAACGAAGTCTGTGAAGGTTTGGAAGTCTACCTTGAAGACTTGCCAGAGTGATTGGGCGGGGACTGTGTGTCCTTAGCTCAAGGGGAATAAGGTGAAGACACGGTCTTCTGAGTTCAATCTCAGCCTCCCTAACCAGACGTACAGTTGTCACAACAACTGGAACTGGTCGAACAAATCCTTGTCTTCACAACACACTGGTTCTATCTCTTACTCTCCTTACTTACAGTTTGTCTTTGTGAAGTCATTGCCTGATTGCTCTGCCTGTTTGACTTCACTGTGTGAATACTTGTTCTGATTGGCTTCATACTATCTTCCATCCTGATCCTACTACCTAGCTGCTATCAGTCATCATGCTTTAGCTTCATACTTGTTTGACTATGGCTTGTCTAGTGTAGTTCATCTTCCGCTGCATGTTTATAGGTCTAGTTTTCGTGTTCGTCTTTGAAACTATCATGTTTTGAAGACTTTCATAAAAAATCACCTATTCACCCCCCTCTAGTCGATAACTAGCACTTTCAGTTTGCTCCTCACTCTGGGCCTGGTGGGCACCGTTCCTTTGATGAGGCCGGTGTTGATGTCAGAATCGGCGGTTCTCGGGTAGTGTGGTCCCGAGCAATGGATCTTGGATCAATGGTGAACAAGGGACTAGGGACACAATGTTTACCCAGGTTCGGGCCCTCTCAAAGAGGTAAAACCCTACATCCTGCTTGATCATATTGCTTGTGTATATGAGGATTACCGAGTTGATCTACCATGAGGTCAGATGAACTAAACCCTAAACTAGTAGGATGGTGGTTGTCCTTCTCCTACGGACTGCACTTCTGACTTATATAGACACGAGGGGTGCTATCGTTTACATATGGTCGGTTACAACAAGAGAACAAACATGCTGAATCTTTAGTCCTGTCTCGGAGTACACGTCAAGGTATCGAAGTCTCCTATCCAGGTATGATGTTGTACAATAGTCTGGCCATAGGACAACCTGACTGTTCAGCCCATGAGAGTTAGGCCGGCAGCCAGAAGACCCCCTAGTCCAGGAATCCCTCAGTAGCCCCCAAACTGGCCTCCAATGCCGGAGTTTATAATCGTCAGCTGTCTTGCACGTCCCAAAATCTTCGGCTTCTGGGGCGAGTTCTTCACCATTTCCTTTTTTGGCTACTTTAGTAGTTCGGCCGCTGATGACCTCCTAATCCAACGAGTGGTACTGGGACCCCCAGTATTAATTTTTATCAGAGGTTAATTACACTGTTTGATTCACGTGCACCCTTTATGAGGCGAATAGTCCAGTATTCTTTTATAGAAAAGCCCCTCCAGGATCAGAATGCGCACCTATCTAATAGATCAGGAGCGCGACGAGCGGTTGACCCATCCCAACTAAAGAAACCGAGACCATCCCAAAAAATCTTAGTTCAAATGGCTAGCACCCCAGGTTCATCCTGATGCCCTCATGTCCCTCTCCCGAATGACTGGGCGAGCTGCTCAGTTTCATGCCTCTAGCTAAGAAATCTCAAAACCCAAAGATATCTCCCCGCGGCAGATCTTATTCCTGTTCACACCAGATTGATTTCCGTTAATGACGCGGCCTTCACAGAGAACCTCCCTACTCCAAGCAGGGAAGAGAGGGTATATTTCGTGCCTTTCCTTCTACGAGACCTAGGCTTCCCCATTCACCCCTTCCTATGTGGCTTGCTGGAATTTTACGGGATCCAGCTCCATCACCTCACCCCAAGGTCCATACTGCACATCTCTATCTTTGTTGCCCTTTGCGAGATGTTCTTGGGCTGCGAGGCCCACTTCAAGTTGTGGAGGAAGTATTTCCGCCTCACCACCCGTACCCGTGGGGGGTCAATTTTGGAAGTAGGCAGAGCCGAGGTATGGTGTATAGCTGGAACGAGGTATCCCATCGGGAACTCGAAGAAAGGATTCCGAAGAATGGACCTCAGAATGGTTTTATGTCCAAGACCTCCCCCTATCTGATCCAATTCGAAGGGGGGCTGCCCGAATACTCAAGTGCTCCTCTAAAGAAGAAGTACAACTGGTGGCCCAAGATCCCTTCTCAAAAAGACAATGCCGAAGTGCTACTCCTGGCTGCCAAGGTTCGGCTACTAACCCACAGCAAGTTGTCCATGATTGACGTGATGGCCGCTACCATAGCTTGGTGAGTACAACCCCTTCAACGGAGATGGATCCTCTGTGGTGTTATAACGGGACAAACGACGCGACCCGATACAAGCGACAAGGTCGAGACAACTAGGCGACCATGGCTGCAATATTAGCCGATCTCTTCAAAGGGGAAAAAGAAGAGTTTGCCCATTTGAAGAACAGGGAGGGTTACGCCAGCTATAACCCCATAGAATGGGTAAGTTTAACCCTTCATTTTACAGTCCAGAAATATCATCCATATACTCATCGGATCTACCATGTTTACGAATAGAATTGGAGGCGCGAGGTTGAATCTATCAGCTGCCCCTCTCCTCAACCGGAGAGCCATTCTCGTGACGATGACCCGGGATTTCATGAGGATCTGGAAACGTCCATTAATTTTGAGGACAGGATATTTTACCAGGAAAGCCTTGAAGGTACCAAGGTGGCCCTCACTATTCATCATGCTAGGGCCCTCCCTTCTTCCGCTGTAAGTAGCAAGAAGGCCTCTTCCCCAACGGGGCATTTTCCCCATGCTACTTTGAGTGTACTGACTTCTACTCCCAAGAGCTGCCGCCCTACACGCCGAACACCAACAAGAGTGGCGCCAAACGCGCCGGCTTCGGCCAACAGCGGAGCGTCCAAGCGCAAGGCCGCTGGGGGAATTGCATTGGCGGCACCTTCGGTCCGGAGGTAATATATTTGAAGCTATTGCTTATGTCACCACCACCGGCCCATTTTGACATTTACTGATATCCATAGAAGGAGAGCACCACCACCACCATCCGAAGATGTCCAGGAGGCGTCAAGGTGTAGTCCCAATACTGAGTCTTCGGCATGAGCCGAGGCTAATGTGGGAGGTGCTGTAGTGGACCCGCCTCTAGAGGATCCAGAGGATGTTTTTGTCACTAATTCCGAAGTCGAAAGTGTAATGAATCATCATCGGCGGAGGGAATCCTTGCGTGACATCGCCTTTTGCAATTAAGAGTTCAATGCATTCAACTTGGTGGATGCATACCTCAGAGCTGACCGAACAGGGCTTGAGGGAATTGCCAACCTCCTGTCCGACAATATGCAGGTACGAGATGGGTTTTTATTTAAAAATGATCAAAAATCCTAACCCAGTAGCCCCGAGTTAAGGATCTGTAATTCTATGCATTGTTTATATTTTGTAGGCATCGAGGGATCACAATAAGAAATTATCCAAGAACCTCTAGCTGAGCCGAACACAGTTGGCTGATGCGAAAGCCGAACTGGAGGCAATTAAGAAATTCACCAGCAAAGCTCACGGTGAGGAACAAAGCTTTAGAATGATTCAATTATTTAAGGTTCGTTGTTTAACATAGGCGTCCCTTATAGCATCTGAATCCATAAGTCAACTACAGGAGGACCTGGACGCGGCCAAAGAATCTCAGAGGTACGCCGAGTCGCAGGAGGAGGCTGGCCGCCTGGTACTGACACGAAGTCATGAGGAAAAGAACAAACTAAAGGCGGAAAACCAGCAATAGGCTATAGAAATCAAGAGTTTTTAATCTCAGCTGGCGCAAGCCCGTAAGGAGAACCAGAGATTGAAAGGTGCGTGTTCGGCAAGTGATAGTTGGACTTACATGCGCATAGATGCTCACAGTATGTTAATGTGCAGGATATGCCGTGCTTTGTGCTAGGTCTCCTGACAGGGCATCCCGAAGAGGAGGTCAACTCATTTGGAGGGAACCTTTTGGAGGAGCTATCCATTGTGAATGAGAGGGCTGGGAAAGCCATGAAAAGTATGGTCAAGGTGTTATGGCCGACTGCGATACTTTTGGAGCGCATGGCCGAATTGGCCAATGGCTTTAAACGAGCACGACATTTTTTCAACGATGGAAGATATTGACTTGTAGAGAGCGAGCGTGCGAGGCCTGGGCAATGGTGAAGACGCCGTTTACCAAAATCAAACCGAACCATATGGCTCGAGTTGGGCCAGTGGGACTGGACGGGCATGAAATACCACTTCGCCTCGTGTACGACAATGTTACGCCTGCTGCTCGGTACTCCCAAGAGGAATGTGTCCTGGATAGCTAGATAGATGGTATTGATAAGGAGTAGGGTGCTTGATTCTATGCATCTTTGTACTCTATATCAAGCTTTCTCGATCCGTATTGTAAAATGTTGTCTTAACCTACCATCGGCTTCCGCCTCTCTGACTAGTGGTCGGGGAGTGTTCCACACTATGTGACCAGAAAAACAGGAAATCACTTCGGGTAACTAGGCAATCCGGCCATTTGGTGTGAACGGACAAAAGCGCACATGGAGAGTTATGTTATATTACTTTTTAACGTAAGAAAGATCTTTCAAAGAATATAGTTCCTCCAAGGATTCCTTTCTTCGGGGTCGTCATGTTGATCATAGACGTGGCGTCTGAATACCGATAGTATGCAGTCATCATTTTTTATTATCTTGGGAACTAAACCCAAGTAGTTGGTGGCGACCACCTTACTTTTTTCACTTCGCTCATGGCGGACCCATTATTTTCTTAAGAACGCTAGCTTATGGCTTCACCCGTCTGAGGTACACACACGGCTGACCCGGTTGCAGGAATCGCAGAGGTGCTCCCTTTACCCTCTAGCCGAACAATCGAGAATGTAGGGGGTAAGCACAGGATCCAGGCAACCCAGCTAGGCAAAAGTTTAAGTCAAATTGGTGCATATGATGGCTTTAAAGGTACGGGAAGGGTGCAAACATGGCAAATACGAATTCATGCACAAAGAATATATTGATTGGCTTCTTGAAACGAGCCCCCAGGTAAATCTGGGTTTTACATGTGAAAATGTATATGTAAAGAGCCTACCATAGTTCGTTTTATCTGAACATAGCCTGGGTGGGTGGTGGAAAATCAAAAAGGAAAAACAAAA
>NC_041381.1:262113241-262156345 GCF_002162155.2 Triticum dicoccoides | reverse complement strand
GGGGGGGTGGAAGGTGACATGATGTTACAAACAGGGGTCACATGACCCATCATTCAAAGCATACAAGCAATGGAAGAATAACATGTCTAAGTACAGACAACTACAATTGAAAAAGGCTAGGAAGCCTAACTATCTACAAGCCCCTCCGAAGGGTACAAGATCAGAGCTGAGGTAACAAGCTACTCATCGAAGTCCACGTAGAACTATTAATGAGACTGAAGTCTCCTCTGCAAAAATGTAGATTAAGCAAACATGAGTACAAGTGTACCCGGCAAGACTTACATCAGATCGTATCACACATGCATTATTATCAAAATATGGCAATGTGGGGTTAGCTGCAGCAAGCCAGCTTTGACTCAGTGGCTATCCTGAACTACGACTATTGGTAAAACCTTTGAGGTGAGAAAGCACACACGAGTCCACTAATCTCCACAACAATGCACTACTATGGATTCTATCCCGTCTCCATATGAGAACACCATATATAGCATGCACACTTATCTTGAGCATTTTAGAGTATCCACTTCAAGTTATCTATGTACCATACTAGTCTTCCAAGTAGTCCATATCCGAGGACGCGACTATTCGAATAGATCATGTTAACCCTGTAGGGTGTACTTGTTCACACAAGTTCTCGCCACTTACTGCCATGTACACGTCATTTATCTCGGCAACTTTCTGCAGAAGCCAAGAGAGGGTGTGGGCCATGACCTAACTAACCACACAAGACCCTAGTCCAGGTATTTTGCCTATCTGAGGCTGAACCCGCAAGGGATGTCCGGCCGAAGTTTCCATCACGACACCAAACGATCTGAGCAGGGTTCCCAAGCCCACCAACCGGGTGCCACTTGGTACACCAAGCCACTGTGCCTAGTCTTTCCCAAGTCCACCCTGCCGGGTGCCACTCAGTAGAAAAATAGCACTACCTACAAACACCAGAAACTAGTTGCAACTCCTGGACAGAGATCAAGGCGATTAGTAAGTTGAGACTATCCATGGGTTTCAAGCCCAATGCATTGTAGTAGCTATTCTTGGATAACATACACATAACTCAGTTCTTAAGGATGGTTAGAATGAGACAACCCACCATATACTCCTACATGGCCTCTCACCGCTACCTTTACCAAATCGTGTTCACACACTTAACTCTCAGCATCAAACATATCATAACACTCCAATCCATTCCAAATGGATCAGACCTGAGACAACTCTAAGAAATAGCAGGCATGGCATGGTAGGAACACAACATGGCTCAATCAACTCCTACACATGCTAGTGGGCTTCAACTATTTACTGTGGCAATGACAGGTCATGCAGAGGAATGGGTTCAACTACCACAACATAAAGTAGCAGTTGAATCATTATTGTCCTAATGCAATAAAAGAGAGGAGGAGCAAGAGAATGGGATTGTATCGTAATAACTAAGGGGGTTTGCTTGCCTGGTAGATCAACAATAGCGCACTACTCCTCAGACGGGTACTCTTGATCACTCTCCGGAGTAGGACCTATCGAGAAGGATGGTGCCGGCAACCAATACACAAGCATATGCAACAATATGATGCATGATCATGGCATGTAAGGATGTGGTTTGTGCTAATGCATCTGGCATTTGATTTGCATGAAGTTCATTTGAACCAAGGGTTCAAATGCAACTCCAAATTAAGCATTTAAAAAATGCCATTTTTGTGTTTTCACATATTCAGCAGGTATAACTTGGTTTGTCATGCACGAAAATGGTATAGATGGATAGATTGATTTTTTTCTGATAATTTTTCATATATAAATTATTTCAATCTAGGCTACAGTTCATTTTCTGTGATTTTTTTGAAGTTTTGGCTATTATATGGAATTTTCTGAATTATAGATAATCCAGAAATTCATTTACTATGCCAGCACTAAGTCATGCCTGCGTCAGCAAGTCGACAGCGCTGACCAGGTCAAACCTAACGGGCGGGGCCCATGTGTCACTGACTCAGGTTTAAACAGACATAATTAAAATTAACCGATGGTTAATTAGGGTAGGTGGGGCCACTAGTAAGTATCAAGGGGGTAATTTGCCCTAAACTAATCCCCTGACCGGAGGGACCCACGATTGGTGGCTCAGGCAACGGGCTCATCACCGGCGACCACTGGTTGCGGCAGAGTCCGTGCTGGAGGCCACGGGAGCGGCGGCTGAGGCCACAGGAGGTAGCCCGAGTATGTTCACTTCCAGGGGTAGGCTGGGTGAGGGGCCACCGGAGCTCGTCGGGAGCAAGCCTGTGGTGCGGGTCAGAGTACGGCCTCGAGCGGCGTAGGGCCACAGAGAGCAGGCAGGCCAGACGAGGGGCTCTTTGGCACCCTCGTGGCACGAGGATGACGACGACGCGCTCGGGAGGAGCTATTCGAGCTCGAGCCCCGTCGGTGACATGGCCAGTGAAGGGGAGCTTCAACTCCGTGGTTGGAACGACTATTTCACGAGAGAGACCAATAGGGGGAAGGGGAAAGCGGCAGAGCTCACAAAGGTGTCGTGGAGGTGCTCAGCGGCTCAGGGAAGGCATTAGAGGCGTCGGGCGATACCGGCGATCTCGAGCGGCTGAGGTTGAAGACAGTGATGGCGATGGCAATGTAGGGCATTCGGGCTTGGTTCCATCGGCATGGAGAACTGGCGCGAGGGTGTGGAGCTTAGGGACACGACAGAGGGGTGAGGGGATGGCTGTGGCCACGGCGAACTGTGTCGGTGGCGACGAGTGCTTCGGCCAAGACGACGGGGAAGCGAGGGAGCGGGTGAGGGGGAGGGTGAAGTGGTCAAACGGATCCAGATGGCAGCGGTGAGGTTGTCCATGACATCCACGCAGGCTGGCAGGCATGAGGTGGTTAGGGCGCGTGCTCGCGTGCGCTGGCCACGCACTCGTCATCCTCGCGTGAGCTAGGCGATGACTGGCACTGGCCAGTGGGCTAGGCCGGATGGGCTGCACAGTGCCAGGCTCCCAAGTAAGATTTCCTTTGTTTTATTTCTATTTCTGTTTGTTTTAACTTAGTTTTCGAACCAAACTAATTTTGTTGCTTCTGATTAATTTTGTAGGGACTAGAAGAATTATTCCGAAGCCCATCACAAGTTTCTAGAATTATTAGATCATATTTTAATATATTGGAAATACAAATCGAATGCAAATAATTTATTGGATTAACTCAAATGCCCAAAATAAATATTTCTGAGCTACTAAAAATATTGGTTTGACTTCTACCTCTGGCCAATATTTCCAGAGAAAAATAGGAACATTTCCTTGGAGCTATTTGAAGAAATTTTTATCTTTATCATTTCCAAAGTAGATTTCTGAGGCTTTCACATATCCCCATTTCAAATTCATTGAAATTTAAACATGGCGCTCACATGACTAGCTAGCCTATAGCTTACTAGAACTAGGGATGTGACAAGACTGAAGATGCCCAGATGATTCGGACCGCCCTTCGGATGATCCGGCCCCAGCCCGGATGATCCGAACCCCTGCCCGGATGATCCGGCTATAGCGCCCAAGCCTACAGCAAGCCTCCTCGTGAAGCTAGATGGTCCGAACATATTCCAAGATCATCCGGACCCTCCTAAACATTTGGACTATCTCCCGGTTATCAGGACCCCCTCGACAGTTGCGACACATCCAAATGATTCAGACGGCTGCCCGGTTCATCCAGACCCCTGACACCCAGATCATCCGGGCCACCTTCCGGATCATCCGGACCACCACCTGTGTGCGAGTTTGGAGCAGAAGCGCATGTACCCTTTCGTCCCCCTAGCCTATGTAAACGAGTCCACCTCCACTTTTCTAGGGTTAGCAAAGGATTAGCTCATTTTAGAGATTGATCTTTGCTCATCCACTTGATACATACTCCATTGGAGACCAAGGCCTCCACAGAGAAGATCCCAGTGGATTCAAGACCCCGCAAGGGAAGATCCCCTCGTGGATTCATGACTGCATCTCAGGATCAGGAAGAACTACCTCCTCTTGTATCATCCTTTCTTGCATTTGAACCTTGTATCATTCTTTGTGTTCTTGGATCTAGCACAAGTGTGATTGTTCTCGTTGATTTGAGTGTTTCCCCTCATGATTTCCCTCGTATCTCCCCTCGTGTTCTTCATGTTCTTTGTAGGTTCCCCTCCATTTCGTGAAAGATCGGCCCTAGAGTTTCCACCCTACATCATCTTGGTATCATGAGCCTTGGATGATCATGAATTTGGAGCCCCTACCCTTTGTTTTCTAGCCTAATTTTGTTGATTTGTCCCAATTTTGAAAAATCTAGCCCCCAATTTTTTTGTGATTTGTTGGTATGATGAAGTTTTGTTGATTTCGATCCGTCGATTCTTCATGTTGCAAGTGGATCTAAACTTTCCCCACCATCTCCGCCAAAAAATCCATCAAAAGTCCAAGAAATCTTCAAATTTACCCCCGTTTTCGAGTTCATCCTGAGCCTCACCCGCGAGCAGTTGACCTGCCTGGATCATCCAAACCCTGACCCGGATTATCTGGACTTGCCCGGATCATCCGGCTAATGGCCCGAATCATCCGACTTCTCCTCACGAAAATGCATTTCTGCAGTTTTTTAAAAACCGCCATTTCCGCCACCGCATTACCACTTCGACCACCACCATCCCACTTCCGCTAACCCCTCGACATAGCCAACCTACCACCCCTTTCTGCTACTGCCATTTTGTCATTTTCTTTGAAAATTTGATTTGTGGTTCTCCATTTCCTAGGGTGCTTCGACATCACCACCGCTCATCTTCGCCAACGACTTGACATCGACAACGACCACTTCGCAATCTTGAGACCCTTGACCGTAAGAAAGGACGATAACTTCGACGACACCTTTGTGTACTCCTTGCCATTGCATTGATAACCTCATAGCCCATTTTGCACCACTTTCCTATCGATACTAGCCATTTGAGTATTGCCAACAACGTTACTTGTGCACATTAGTGATCATCTTTCCCATTGCATACATACCATATCATCTTGGTACATACATCTTGATATCATCTCCTGTGTCACAATGTTGTCATGGCATATACACAATTGCCATCTTGGTTTGTGATGTTTTGCATAAGTGGATGACAAAAGAGATCAAAACAGAAAGAGGCAACAAGCTTTTAAGCAAAAGAGAAAGATAAGCAAAGAGCTTTTAAGCAAGAACCATAGCATAATACTACATTAACATTTTCATACTCGAACATCTTGGATGAAATCACCAGAACACCATACATATAGCATACTTGGGGTAGAAGTCCTTGCATTTTTGCTTAGTAGGTTGTGCACAATTCTTGTTGTCGTGGGAAACGACACCTATGGGATCACGAGGATCCCTTCTGTGGTTGCGGGGGCGCAGGGTTGTGAGAAGAGCAGGATTAGTAATTAGCACAAGGATCGTTTACCCAGGTTCGGGCCGTGAGGATGTGTAAAACCCTAGTCCTGCTTTGGTGGATGTATTGAGTGTTCTTCAGCTCTTGAACTAGCTACGGTGGCTGCGTGGTTCAAAAGAGATGAATCCCTCTCCAGTACGCCATTACCCTCCTTGTATAGTCGAAAGGGGCTGCCACAATGGCACATAGGAGGTGGAAAGGCCTACAGTGCTACGATCTTATCGCTCGTATTACAGGACAAGGCGCATTTAATGCGTAGCTTAGGTGTCCTCTTGCTTTATTGGGGACGGGAGCTAGGCCCGTCCCGTCCGTCGCCGCTCCTCCTCGCTTCGACACGCGCCCTGGCCAGCGATGCATGCAGCGCCATGTAGGCAGGCAAGCAGCTGAGGTGGCGCGGTGGTGGAGCCTCCACGAAGATCTGCATGCCGCTACGCAGGCGTGTGCTGAGTTGGCCCGGAAGGCTCCATGTTGCCACACAAGTGCCTGCCCAGCTGGTTGGGCTGGCAGCTGCATGTGAACAGCAGTGGAGACTTGGTTGGCACGGGCCTAGCAGTGGCCTCGCTGATGCCCTTGGCAAGGGCCTTGCCAGGTGGCCCGACAAGGGTCTTGCCATGGCGCGCTGTCAACCCCGGTAAGGGTCTTGCCGTGGGTCTGGTGGGTTTCCTCGGCAAGAATCTTGTCGAGGATCGTTGCCTTCCAATCCTCATCTGATCTTGAATATTCTTTGTCTTCACAAAGATCTGCATGCCACCATGGAGGTGCCTCCCAAGCCCTGGCCCAATGTAGTTGATGGTGTTGGAGTCCGTGGGTTCGAGGGTGGCTCACTCCACTGGTGTGGGAGAGCCGCCTGATAACCCACAAGTGTAGGGGATCGCAACAGTTTTCGATAAGTAAGAGTGTCGAACCCAACAAGGAGCTAAAGGTATAATAAATATTCCTCAAGTCCTATCGACCACCGATACAACTCTACGCACGCTTGATGTTCTCTTTACCTAGAACAAGTATAAAACTAGAAGTACTTTGTAGGAGTTGTTGGATAGGTTTGCAAGATAATAAAGAGCATGTAAATAAAAGCTAGGGGCTGTTTAGGTAAAGAAGCAATAAAGTAAGTATTAGTAGAGAGCTTTTTGTTACGGGAAAGTTATTTGTCCAAGGCAATCGATAACTAGACCGGTAATCACTATTGCAATTTTATTTGAGGGAGAGGCATAAGCTAACATAATTTCTCTACTTGGATCATATGCACTTATGATTGGAACTCTAGCAAGCATCTGCAACTACAAAAGATTCATTAAGGTAAAACCCAACCATAGCATTAAAGTATCAAGTCCCCTTTTATCCCATACACAACAATCCCCTTACTCGGGTTTGTGTTTCAGTCACTCACGCAACCCACCATAAGCAAATCATAAACATATTGCAAACCCTACAGCGGGAATCCCTCACCCTTGCGCGACACGGAGGGCACCATAGGACAGCACCAATATAAAACATGCAACTCAAACCAATCATAGCAATTCATCAATTACCGATAGGACAACGAAAATCTACACAGACATCATAGGATGGCAACACATCATTGGATAATAATATGAAGCATAAAGCACCATGTTCAAGTATAGGGTACAACGGGTTGTGGGAGAGTGGACCGCTGGATATAGATGGGGGAAGGTGATGGAGATGTTGGTGAAGATGACGGCAGTGTTGGTGAAGATCGCGGTGATGATGATGGCCCCCGGCAACGCTCCAGCGCCACCGGAAGGAAGGGGGAGAGAGCCCCCCTTCTTCTTCTTCTTCCTTGACCTCCTCCCTAGATGGGAGAAGGGTTTCCCCTCTGGTCCTCGGCTCCCATGGCTTGGGAGGGGCGAGAGCCCCTCCGAGATTGGATCTATCTCTCTGTTTCTGCATTCTCACATTCTACCCCTTCACCGTTTCTTAAATATCCGGAGATCCGTTACTCCGATTGGGGTGAATCTTTCGCCCAGATCTTTCTCATAAAATTAGCTTTCTTGCGCCAAAAGAAGAGCGTCAACGGCCTTACGAGTGGCCCATGAGAGCCCAGGCCGCGCCTAGGGGGGAGGGCGCACCCCCTGTCTCGTGGCCACCCCGGACATCGTTTCTTGTTGATTTTACTTCCCAAAAATCATAAACATTCCAAAAAAAAAACTCCGTCCGTTTTTATCCCGTTTGGACTCCGTTTGATATTGGGTTTCTGCTAAACAAAAAACATGCAACAGACAGGAACTGGCACTGGGCACTGGATCAATATGTTAGTCCCAAAAATAATATAAAAAGTTGCCAAAAGTATATGAAAGTTGAATAATATTGGCATGGAACAATCAAAAATTATAGATACGACGGAGACGCATCAGCATCCCCAAGCTTAATTCCTGCTCGCCCTCGAGTAGGTAAATGATAACAAAAGATAATTTTTGATGTGGAATGCTACCTAGCATAATCTTGATCATATGTCTAATCATGTCATGAATATTAAGACACGAGTGATTCAAAGAAATAGTCTATCATTTGACATAAAACAATAATACTTCGAGCGTACCAATAAAGCAATCATGTCTTTTCAAAACAACATGGCGAAAGAAAGTTATCCCTACAAAATCATATAGTCTGGCTATTGCTCTATCTTCATCACACAAAGTATTTAATCATGCACAACCCCGATGACAAGCCAAGCAATTGTTTCATACTTTAATAATCTCAAACTTTTTCAACTTTCACGCAATACATGAGCGTGAGCCATGGATATAGCACTAGGTGGAATAGAATATGATGGTGGAGGTTATGTGGAGAAGACAAAAAGGGAGAAAGTCTCACATCAACTAGGCATATCAACGGGATATGGAGACGCCCATCAATAGATATCAATGTGAGTGAGTAGGGATTGCCATGCAACAGATGCACTAGAGATATAAGTGTATGGAAGCTCAAACTGAAACTAAGTGGGTGTGCATCCAACTTGCTTGCTCATGAAGACCTCGGGCACTTGAGAAAGCCCATCATCGGAATATACAAGCCAAGTTCTATAATGAAAATTCCCACTAGTATATGAAAGTGAAAGCATAGGAGACTCTCTCTATGAAGAACATGGTGCTACTCTAAAGCACAAGTGTGGTAAAAGGATAGTAACATTGCCCCTTCTCTCTTTTTCTCTCATTTTTTATTTTCTCCTTTTTCTTCTTTTTCTTCTTTTTTATTAATTTTTCTTTTTGGTGGGCTTCTTTGGCCTCTTTTTTGTTCTATTTAGGCTTCTTTGGCCTCTTTTATTTTTCATAAAGTCTGGAGTCTCATCCCGACTTGTGGGGGAATCATAGTCTCCATCATCCTTCCTCACCGGGACAATGCTCTAATAATGATGATCATCACACTTTTATTTACTTACAACTCAATATCTAGAACAAAGATATGACTCTATATGAATGCTTCCGGCGGTGTACCGGGATGTGCAATGATCTAGCATAGCAATGACATAAAAAACGGACAAGCCATGAAAACATCATGCTAGCTATCTTACGATCATGCAAAGAAATGTGACAATGAATGCTCAAGTCATGTATATGATGATGATGGAAGTTGCATGGCAATATATCTCGGAATGGCTATGGAAATTCCATGATAGGTAGGTATGGTGGCTGTTTTGAGGAAGGCATATGATGGGTGTATGGTACCAGTGAAAGTTGCACGGCACAAGAGAGGCTAGCAATGGTGGAAGGGTGAGAGTGCGTATAATCCATGGACTCAACATTAGTCATAAAGAACTCATATACTTATTGCAAAAATATACAAGCCATTGAAAACAAAGTACTATGCGCATGCTCCTAGGGGGATAGTTTGGTAGGAAAATACCATCGCTCGTCCCCGACCGCCACTCATAAGGAACACAATCAATAAATAAAATTGTGCTCCAACTTCATCACAAAGCGGTTCACCATACGTGTATGCTACGGGAATCACAAACCTCAACACAAGTGTTTCTACTAATCCACAGTCACCCACTAGCATAACTCTAATATCACCACCTTTATATCGCAAAACTATTGCAAGGAATCAAACATATCATATTCAGTGATCCACAAGTTTATGTAGGATTTTGTGACTAACCATGTGAATGGCCAATTCATGTCATCTCTCTAAATAGATATAAGTGAAGCAAGAGAGTTTAATTATTTCTACAAAAGATATTACCACGCTCTAACAAATATAAGTGAAGCAAAAGAGCATTCTACAAATGGCGGTTTTCTATGTGAAGAGAAAGAGGCAATCCAACTTCAAATGATATAAGTGAAGCACATGAAGCATTCTATAAAGCCACACTCAAAAGATTTAAGTGAAGTGCAATGAGCATTCTATAAAACAACCAAGGACTATCTCATACCAGCATGGTGCATAAAATAAAAGTGAAAACTAAATGCAAAAGACGCTCCAAGACTTGCACATAATGCACGAACGAAACGAATACGAAAACATACCGATACTTGTTGAAAAAAGAGGGGATGGCTTCCGGGGCATCCCCAAGCTTAGACTCTTGAGTCTCCTTGAATATTTACTTGGGGTTCCTCGTGCATCCCCAAGCTTGAGCTCTTTCCTCTCTTCCTTTTCCTCATATCGAGACCTCCTCGTTTAGACACTTCATCCACACAAAACTTCAACAGAAAACTCGGTAAGATCCGTTAGTATAATAAAGCAAATCACCACTCTAAGTACTATTGCAAACCAATTCATATTTTGTTTTTGCATTGTGTCTACTGTAATATAACTTTTCCATGGCTTAATCCACTGATATAAATTGATAGATTCATCAAAACAAGCAAACTATGCATCAAAAACAGAATCTATCAAAAACAAAACAGTCTGTAGCGATCTGAACATACACCATACTTCTGGTACCCCAACAATTCTACCAAAATTATGAAAAATAAAAAAATTGTATAGAAATACAGTGCAAAAGCAATCAGAACCAATTGACGTTCCAGTTAAAAATTTAAAATCGCGCACTACAGCCAAAGTTTCTGTCCTGCACCGTACAAACCAACAAGCATTGTAAACATCCTAAAGGCAAACCTTAGCACATTATTTTTCTAATACAAGGGAATTGTACAAGGGGGTAATTATTTTTGTTGAAAAGTTTCTGTAATCAAGATTCACAAAGTATCCGTGAGCATGAACAAAGTTCAAGGCTAGCTCCCACTTCAAAAATGCTTGTCTCTCTCACTTTCACTTTTCTTTTTGAAAAGTGTTTAGGTTCCCCTCTTTATTTTTGTGGTTTTAAACTATATGAAAGCACTCAACAGAAATAAATGACTCTCTAAAACTTCCGAGTTGTCTCCCTGGCAGCGCTTCCTTTAAAGTCATTAAGCTAGGCATTTAGTGCTCAAGTAATGGATCCACCCGGATCCCAAGGTATATCAATGCCAATTTTAATTAACAATGATTTGTAATTTAGTAGTGAGCACAATGTAACATATATCATGCAACAACGAAGTCTAACTCTCTTCCTATGCATCGGCATGTCATAAAAGAACAATTCATGCACACATAGTAAAGGCCAATGCATAGTATAAGCAGTTTCTTGCAATTCTATCGTGTTGGAAACATAAAGAGGCAGAGATGTAGTTCCTCTCTCAAAATAATTGCAAGTAGGAGCAGCAAGCACATGCATATTATATATATCAAAATCATCATGTGCAACGGTAAAAGGCAACCCAACAATATAATCCTCACTAAGCACAAACTTCTCCGATATAGTGTAGTCGGGAGAATTCAAAAACATAATAGGACTATCATGCGTGGGTGCAATAGCGACAATTTCATGTTTAACATAAGGAACTATAGCAAGTTCATCTCCATAAGCATAATTCATATTGGCATCTTGGCCACAAGCATAGCAAGCATCATCGAAAAGGGATATTTCAAACAAATTCAAGGGATCATAGCAATCATCCTTCGGTAAGCACGAAGGGGAATTAAATAATGTATGAGTTGGAGGGTTACTCTCATTAGAAGGTGGGCACGGGTAGCTAATCCGCTCTTCCTCCTTTTGTTCTTCGCTCTCCTCATCATCTTTTTCATCCAATGAGCTCACTATTTCATCAATTTCTTCTTCCTTAGCTTCCTGCAAAATATTAATCTCTTCTTGGACAGCGTTGACTTTCTTCATAAAAGCATTAATATAGTAATTGTATTCATAATTTTCATAGCAATATCCAAGTATAGCAAGATTTTCCGGCCTATCATCATCAAAAGCTTCATACTTTTCAAACAAAGCTTCAATATCATAGGCAACCTTAAAAGCAACAAATTCTTCTATTTGTTCCACATCATAGTAATCATATATACCATTAGCATAAGAAGCTAAGGTTTCATTATTGTTAAATTTGCATGAAAAGGGGAGGTGTGGAGCCTCCATCCTAGAGCAACAAGTAATATCATATCTCAAGCATAGATTCCAGGCATACCAACGCAACATAATAAATTGATCCCATAATAGTTTCCCTTTTTGTGTCGAGCGATAATCCCTAAAGTATTCACGTTGATCCAATGTGTCTCCCATTATAAAGTTGAATGGGGTTTTCTCAGGATTATCAAAGTAGTACATAATATCTCTCACATAATGAGAATCGGGGGTTTTAGGAGTTACCCCATCTACATGAGTAGCAAGTACCTCTAATTTTTTTTGGTATTTTGTGTTCCATATCCATAACTAAAGATAGAGAACAACTAAGAGCAGCAAATAAAAATTACTTAGTGGTAAAGCAAACAAGCACACACGAGAATATTCACCCCACTCCATGACTCCCCGGCAACGGCGCCAGAAAAAGGTCTTGATAACCCACAAGTGTAGGGGATCGCAACAGTTTCGATAAGTCAGAGTGTCGAACCCAACGACGAGCTAAAGGTAGAATAAATATTCCTCAGGTTCTATCGACCACAGTTACAACTCTACGCACGCTTGATGTTCGCTTTACCTAGAACAAGTATAAAACTAGAAGTACTTTGTAGGAGTTGTTGGATAGGTTTGCAAGATAATAAAGAGCACGTAAATAAAAGCTAGGGGCAGTTTAGGTAAAGAAGCAATAAAGTAAGTATTAGTAGAGAGCTTTTTGTTACGAGAAAGTTATTTTTCCAAGGTAATCGGTAACTAGGCCGGTAATCACTATTGCAATTTTATTTGAGGGAGAGGCATAAGCTAACATACTTTCTCTACTTGGATCATATGCACTTATGCTTGGAACTCTAGCAAGCATCCGCAACTACTAAAGATTCATTAAGGTAAAACCCAACCATAGCATTAAAGTATCAAGTCCCCTTTTATCCCATACGCAACAATCCCCTTACTAGGGTTTGTGTTTCAGTCACTAACGCAACCCACCATAAGCAAATCATAAACATATTGCAAACCCTACAGCGGGAATCCCTCACGCTTGCGCGACACGGAGGGCACCATAGGACAGCACCAATAATAAAACATGCAACTCAAACCAATCATAGCAATTCATTAATCACCGATAGGACAACGAAAATCTACTCAGACATCATAGGATGGCAACACATCATTGGATAACAATATGAAGCATAAAGCCCCATGTTCAAGTAGAGGGTACAGTGGGTTGCGGGAGAGTGGACCGCTATATATAGATGGGGGAAGGTGATGGAGATGTTGGTGAAGATGACGGCGGTGTTGGTGAAGATCGCGGTGATGATGATGGCCCCCGGCAGCGCTCCGGCGCCACCGGAAGCAAGGGGGGAGAGCCCCCCTTCTTCTTCTTCCTTGACCTCCTCCCTAGATGGGAGAAGGGTTTCCCCTCTGGTCCTTGGCTCCCATGGCTTGGGAGGGGCGAGAGCCCCTCCGACATTGGATCTATCACTTTCTTTCTGCATTCTCAGATTCTACCCCTTCACCGTTTCTTAAATATCTGGAGATCCGTAACTCCGATTGGGGTGAATCTTTCGCCCAGATCTTTCTAATAAAATTAGCTTTCTTGCGCCAAAAGAAGAGCTTTAGCCGCCTTACGGGTGGCCCACGAGAGCCCAGGCCGCGCCTTGGGGGGAGGGCACGCCCCCTGTCTCGTGGCCACCCCGGACACCGTTTCGCGTTGATTTTACTTCCCAAAAATCATAAATATTCCAAAAAAATCTCCGTCCGGTTTTATCCCGTTTGGACTCGGTTTGATATTGGGTTTCTATGAAACAAAAAACATGCAAAAGATAGGAACTGACACTGGGTACTGGATCAATATGTTAGTCCCAAAAACAATATAAAAAGTTGCCAAAAGTATATGAAAGTTGAATTATAGATTCGACGGAGACGTATCACCGCCCTAGCAAGGGCCTTGCCGGGGCTGCTAAGGTTGCCTCGGCAAGTGTCTTGCTGGGGGAACCTGCTTCGTCCATGTTCTCTCTGTGGTCTTGGTCTCTGGCGTTGCGCTGATTGTCTTGCGGCTTCGCCTCCTCCCTTTTGCCCTGCTAACTGTGGCTTCGGCCCGTGGCCCTGACTGCCCACACACAAGTAAGGGGTACAAAGGAGTGCCCCTACTTTAGTACACCGACACTCGTATCCCCTATTGTGCAATCGTGCTAGCGTCTCTCTAGCGTTGTGCAACAAGAGCATTTTCCATGGATTCCACATTTTGAGCTCCATCCTTGGTTGCACGACCCCATTTATCTTTTCGTGTGTGTGTTTCCGTGTGCCATATATTGCTATTGGTCTACCTATTGCATTTGTGAATTTGCAAATATTTTTCAACATTATTGAGTCTGGCTAAAATTTGCGTAATTTTTGTCCACCATCCTCACCAAGATCCACCAAATGCTTTATTTGCGTAGGTGCAAGAAATTGAGGAGACACGGTACCAATTGTGCTATTTCATTGCTACACTATTGAGTGATCATTGATCCATTCTCAAAATCGTTTAAGGTACATTTGGTATAGTTCTTTCCTTTATTCCACTCACATATTTGCTTGGGATGATGGATAGGCAAACTAATTCTTCGAATCCACTCTTCATCGAGCAAGATGAGGACCAGAACATCTACATCACCAAGAACCACCTCTTCGGCGCGCAAAGAGCTTTGCATCAAGAGAATGAAGCATTGGGCGACCACATCAACCTACTCTCTACGGACTTGCGACAATCCGAGCAACGTACAAGAGACTACTTCGACACATCAATGGCATCTCTCAAGGAGGACATTCAAGCCATGATGGTCAATCAATCTTCTACCTCTTCGTCCTACTCAAAACAGAGCCACTCAAGTCGACATTCTTCGCAATCTTCTTAATATGGAAGTCCTCCACGAGCTCGTTCACATCGTTGCCAAGACCATCAAGTTCATCAAGCTCCACAAAACCCATTATGTGGAAATGGTCTACAAGGCCATCTCCATGAGCGTGCACGCCAACTGCAACAAGATAATGAACATCCGGTCCAAGAGCAAGCTCCCATCCCCCAAGATTGACAAGAGCAACAAGATGGTGAGGCACTTCAACAAGAGCAACAAGATGGTGATGCACTTCGACAAGAACAACAACAACATGAGGAACAAGCCCTTTAAGCCCAACAAGCTCTACGTGAATCAACTCAAGCCGTCAATGCGCGAAACTGCCAAGTACGTCTACAAGAAGAGGCTATCCACCATGAGCACCAAGAAGAAGCCGCTCGTCGTGAAGAGCTTCAAGAGATGAGAAACCGTGCAAGAATTCCATGTCCTAAACGTCAAGCTAACCAAGTAGAGCATCCTCAACATCAGCATCCACCCCAACACAATGAGGAGCACCGTTACGGCAAGATCAAGTTCACCATGCCTAAGTTCTCCGGAAGCAATGATCCCGAAGAGTACCTTTGATGGGCATTAAAGGTTGACAAGATATTTCGGTTATAGAACTATGAGGAAGAGAAGAAGATAGCCATGGCATCTCTTGAGTTCCAAGACTATGTCCTCATTTTGTGGGAGCAAGTCACTGAGCACGGAGCGACAAGGGGTGAACCACCCATCACAACATGGAATCAAATGGAGGATGTCATGAGAGTGCACTTTGTGCCGACATACTATAACTGCGACCTGTTCAAGAAGTTACAACTCCTCAAGCAAGGCACAAAGAGCGTTGAAGAGTATTACAAGGAAATGGGGATTGCCATGATTAGAGCCAATGTCACGGAAGATGATGAACCAACTATGGCACGTTTCTTGAATGGCCTCAACCATCCTATCAAGAAGATTGCTGACTTCCAACCTTACTCCAATGTCATCGAACTAGTGCATCAAGCGACAAAGGCGGAGCAACAAGTGCAAGATGACTACAAGTATGCCAAGTTCTCCTCCAATCCTACAACTCCTCCTACAATCAACCTTCAATGACTACGACACCTCCTTCCACGACAAAACTATCTATAAGCAACTGTGACAAGTCAAGCTACAAGAAAACTTCGACATCCTCAAGTTGTCCTCTTACTACAAGAACCTTCAAGCCGAGAGCTTCATCATGATCTACTCGAACCGATGAGACCATAAAGATGAGTTCCACCAAATGCTTCACATGTGGAGGCCATGGCCACAAGACTTTCGAGTGCACCAATCAGCACACCATGATCGCCAACGATGATGGCACATACAAGTCCATGAGAGAAGAGGAAATGGAAGCCCTTGAACATGTGGCTATGCACCGGCAAGTGAATGAATATGAAGATGACCAAGTCTTTCGTGGCAATGATTCGAGCCCTGCTCTCGTTGTCTCCAAGGTCTTGACGCTTTAATACCAACAAGACGAATATCAACGATGCCATATCTTCTACACCAAGGCAGGCATCAATGGGCATCCCGTGAAAGTCATCATCGATGGAGGAAGTTACCACAACTTGGCGAGTGAAGAGCTATGTTCCAAGCTACAATTGGTCAAGATGAAGCATGCTCGCCCCTAGAAGGTCCAATGACTTAGCGACTCCAGCACCATCCAAGTGGAACACACAATTGAAGTATCCTTCAAGATTGGCGCATACAAATACACATTGGAGTGTGATGTGGTTCCCATGTCCGTTTGCCATCTCCTACTTGGACGACCTTGGCAATTCGACTGCATCGTCATCCCAATGGATGAACTGGTCACTATAGCTTCAAGATGAAGGGAAAGGCGTATGTGCTACGACCTATGTCACCAAGTCCAGTTATCACCGGCAAGCAAGTAACTACCCATCATGGAGAGAATAGTAAGAGAGTGAACCGCCAAAAACAGAGTTAGCGCCACAGGCCAAAATTGAGTGCGTCCACGATGAGCGACGAGAAAAACTTAGTGCTAGTCTCTACCAAAATTGAGATGATAGAATAGTGTGAGAACCCATCAAGTGTTATGCACTATGTCCTTTTGTGCAAGCATGAAGCGACAAGGACTAACACCTCTCACCATCTACCTTTAGTGTTATCTTCCCTAATGCAGGAGTTCAAGGACATCTTCCCTAATGAGCTACCTCCAAGACTACGTCCTCTACGCGGCATCGAACACCGAATCAACCTCATCCCCGGTGCACCGTCATAGAACAAGGCACCTTACAGCGTCAACCTTGATGAAACTAAGGAAATACAAAGGAAAGTACAACAACTCATTGACAACGGGCATGTATGTGAAAGCTTGAGTCCTTGTGATGTGCCCGTAATTCTTGTGCCTAAGAAAGATGGTAGTTTTCACATGTGTTTCGATTGCCGTCCTATTAATGCTATCACCGTTCGTTATCGTTACCCCATTCCAAGCCTTGATGATATGCTAGATGAGCTTAGCGGAGCCACCGTTTTCTCTAAGATTGATATTAAGAGTGGCTATTACCAAATTCGCATCCAAGAGGGTGACGACTGGAAAACCGCTTGCAAAACCAAGTTTGGCTTGTATGAATGGTTGGTCATGCCTATGGGTTTATCCTAAGCACCCGACACTTTTATGCCTATGATGCATTATGTCCTTCGCCCTTACATTGGTGTATTTGTTTACTCGTTACTGGCAAGTCTGTTTACTCGTTCCATAATACCTAGATTTAAACTCATTAGTCACATGAAGCTTCTCGTGATGTTGTATTATCGAGAGGGCCCAAAAAAATCCTTCCATCAACCAGAGTGACAAAATCCCAGTTTCGATCCATGCAGCCCAACAAATACCTCCATAGATACCTATAGAGCACATTTATGATCGCGCAGTTACAAAGTGATGTTTGATAACACACAAGGCATTCCTCCGATATTTGGGAGTGACATGATCTCATGGTCTAAGAATACATACTTGACATGAATTTTTTTAGCAAATAACTAAGTGATACGATGTGATGCTAAGCTTACGGTTGGGCCTGTCCATCACATCATTCTTCTAATGATGTGGTCCTGTTACCAAATGAAAAATCATGTCTATGGTTAGGAAACCTTAACCATCTTTGATTAACAAGCTAGTCTAGTAGAGTCCGACTAGGGACACGGTGTTGGTTATGTATTCACACATGTATCTTAGTTTCCGTTCAATACAATTCTAGCATGGATAATAAACAACTATCATGAACAAGGAAATATAATAATAACCAATTTATTATTGCATCTAGGGCATATTTTCAATAGTCTCCCACTTGTACTAGAGTCAACAATCTAATTTACATCGTAATGAATCTAACACCCATAGAGTTCTGGTGTCGATCATGTTTTGCTCCTGGAAGACGTTTAGGTACCGGGTCTGCAACATTTAGATCCATATGTACTTTGCAAATATTTATATCTCCATCCTTAATGTAATTATGAATGGAGTTGAAGTGGCGCTTGATGTGCTTGGTATTCTTGTGAAACCTTAGCTTCTTGGCATTAGCAATGGCGCCTGTGTTGTTACAAAAGAAATTCATAGGATCCAACAACCCTAGATCAGACATGAAATCCTTCATCTAGACTCCTTCGTAGCTATGCTGCTTCTGAAGCAGCTATATACTCCTCTTCACATGTAGATCTCGCTACGACACTTTGCTTGGAACTGCACCAACTAACTGCTCCATCATTCAGAATATATATGTATTCGGTCTGAGATTGAGTCATCTGGATCAGTGTCGAAGTTAGCATAGACATAACTCTTTACGACAAGCTCTTCGCCACCTCCATAAAGAAGAAACATGTCCCTAGTCCTCTTTAGGTACGACCGATGTCCAATGATCTACTCCTGGATCACTATGGTACCTACCTACCAGACTTCTGGTAAGGCACACATTAGGTCTGGTACAGGACATGTCATACATTATAGAGCCTATGGCTGAGGCATAGGGGACGACCTTCATCCTTTCTCCCTCTTCTACCATGGTGGGGCTTTGAGTCTTACTCAACTTCATACCTTGCAACACAGACAAGAACACCTTCTTTCACTGGAACATTTTGAACTTCTTCAAAATCTTGTCAAGGTATGTGCTTTGTGGAAGTCCTATCACTCGTCTTGATTTATCTCTATAGATCTTGATGCCCAATATGCAAGCAGCTTCACCCAGGTCTTCCATTGAAAAACTCTTGTTCAAATAACCCTGTATGCTTTTCGGAAATTCTTTATCATCTCCAATCAATAATATGTCATCCACATACAATTTTAGAAATACTACATATCTCTCACTCACTTTCTTATAAATACAAGCTTCTCCATAAGTTTGTATAAAACCAAAGGCATTGATCACCTCATCAAAGTGTATATTCCAACTACAAGATTCTTGCACCAGTCCATAGATGGATCGCTGGAGCTTGCATACCTTGTTAGCACCCTTAGGATGGACAAAACCTTCAAGTTTCATCTTTAAGGAACCTTAAGGAACGTTGTTTGGATGTCCATCCTCTGCCAGATTTTATAATCGAAATATGCAACAATTGCTAAGATAATCCTAGTAGACTTGAGGATCGCTAAGGTGAGAAAGTCTCATCATAGTCAACCCCTTGAACTTGTCGAAAACCCTTTGCAACAAATCATGCTTTATACACGGTGACATTACCATCATCGCATGTCTTCTTCTTGAAGATCCATTTGTTCTCAATGGCCTGTCAGTCATCGCGTAAGTCTATACTTGGTTCTCATACATGGATCCTATCTCGGATTTGATGGCCTCAAGCCATTTCTCGGAATCCATGCTCATTATTGCTTCTTCATAGTTCATAGGTTCGCCGTTGTCCAACAACATCACCTCCAAAACAGGATTACTGTACCACTCTCATGCGGAACGTGTATGTAACATCCCAAAATTCTAAATTTTGGTATGTTATATTAAATAAATAGATTGTTTGTTTGTTTGTTTGATTGATGTGTGAATGATTGAGTGAAGTTTCAAACTTTTTGAAGTTGAATGAGAGGGAATGAAATGAATTTCCCGAACTTTTATGTTGCATTTTGATATCCAAGAATTCAAATTCATTTCATCACAAAACCCTAGAGTGAAGATGATATGGCTTCTTCCATTAAAAGAAATAAAGGGGGGTTCGAAAATATTTGAATTTCATTCGGGAATATTTCAAATTCGGAAACTTTATACAACTCAATGATTTTCATGAGAGAAGATAAAATAACTTCTTCAAATTATATGAAATATGAGTTGGAAGTTTAAAAGAATCAAATTGAAAGTCCCATTGAAGTTATTTTGAAACCCACTTTCAAATTGGAGTTATTTGGTTTTTGTTCAAATTATTTTTCTCCAAAAATAAAATATATGGAAACTAGGGTAAAATGATTCCCTACAATATAAAATTGCAGAAAAATGAATTTGAAATCATTTTGGTATTTTAAAATATTTTTATTTTAAATTTAAATGCAACAGTAGCACTGTTTGCCCTATTTGTTTTTTTGTAGATTTTAGTTGCCACTGAAAATGTGTTCATATTTTAGGAAATCTTTTTCTGAACATTTGGTTATATAATATGTCCATATAAATGTTTTATTATTTTTTCCTTTAGTTAGCTTTCTTGTGTGTGTTTATTTCAAAAAAAAGGAAATGGCTGAATCCCTCTACTGTCGGCCGACCCAGCTCAGTTTCAGCCCACGGACGCACGTGCGAGTGAAGCCCCTTCGCTGCGACCGCCTACACGCCTCTCTTACTCGCTCGACCCTCCACAGCCACTAACATGCGGGCCCTGCACCTTTCTTCCTCCTCCCGCAAGAGTCGGGCAGAGCCCAGCTCCCACACACCACCGCCACCGCTGCCGCGTCCGAATCCTTCAGGATTTTCTCCCCGATCCTCCCCCTCCTCCAACTCCACCCCCTATTTATACCCCCCTCACTCGACTTGTTCCCCCCTTTTTCCCGCACCAAGAACCCCCGTCGCCTCCTCGATTTCTCGACGAACCCGAGAGCCGCCGCCGCACTATTGCTGCACCACCTAGCCCACTCAAATCTCCCCTCACACCACCGTTGTGATCCCCACCTTCGTCCACACCTTCCCGTGCCCTCTCCAGAGCCCAACACCCACTAGAACTGTCACCCCATTCACCACCGAACGCCGCCGCCGCACCCGAGCTGACTATTGACCCACTATGACTGCCTCCGCCGGTGCCACCACCACCGTTGGACTCGCCGTCGTCCGCTGCATTGTCCGGTACACTGCACCGACCACGCCGACGACCGGAGCACCTCCGCCGGCCACCACCCGAGCCGCCGTCGACATCATCTCGCTGAAGACCTCTACTACCCCTCTGTGAGCTTCTCTCTCTGTTCTCATCCATTTCATCCGAAACGTAGGGCATAGATTAGATTAACATATTTCTTTTCTTTTGTTCAACCCATTTTCCGTTAAATAGCGAGTGTCCTTCATATAAGCTAAGCAGCGAACACCCGTGGCCGTCCGATCTATATCTGAACATTCGTGTAGATTTGTTTATTGTTTTTTTCTTTTCGAATGTTTCTTGCTAGCAGTAGGCTGTATGCCCGTAGCACTCGCGCACTTGCCTTGCTGGCCAAAGCAGAGCATCACACATGGCCGCAGCCGAACCTTAGCCTTTTCATTATTTTAGTTTCTGTTTTAAAAAACAACATAGTTTTGAATTTAGATTGGTAATATCTTTTTGAGTTTCAATCCAAATTGAGTGATTCTTTTTGATGTTGTTTCAAAATTTAATAAAGTTTATGTTTGTGCCATTAGTTTTCAAAATTGAGTAGTTTAAATTTGAGTTTGCATGAATTTGTTCAAATCACTTTTTTGGTCATATTTTGGGTTTTATAAAATATTTTTGATTGATTCCTTTTGCTGCTGTTTTGTTTTATTGTTTTGTCTATCCACTAGAATATAGTGATTTATTTTTATTTTATTTTAAATGAGGTTTTTAGGCAAAATAATGTTGTTTTACATACTTTAGTGTTATTTTCTTTTTTCCTTATTTAAATTTTTTTATTTAAAACTTTTTGTCACTTTTGACAAATTTAGTTTTGTTTATGTTATTGAACAGTAGAAAATTTTATTCTTATTTTAAAATTTTATTTTCTTTAGTTTTGTAAGAAAACTTGTATAGGGCAAAGTTAGAGTTTAGAAAAGCTTTTTATTTGTTTCTTTTTGCTACGAAAAGTTTATGAAAAAAATGCTTTCTATTAAATTAGTTGTTTTATTTTATATTTTCTGTTTATTTATTGGTTTAGTATTTTCTTTGTTGTTAGGGTTTACATAGGACAAAATTATTTTGGTGTGCATACTAAAGTTTTCTTAAGTAGTGGACTTCGTAGTTTTCCTTTGAGGTTTTCTGTGGATTTCTACTTGGTTTTATTATAGGTTCTTTATTACTTTATTTTGATTGAGTGTTAATATGATTGATAGAATTGATTGCTAGAGTGTTTTGCTTGTGTGAATGCCATTGTATGTCTAATAGGGATTTTCATCGGAGTGACGGATAGTTCTATCAAGTTCTTTTCTGAGAGCTATATTATCTTCATCAACTTACCAGGCAAGTTCACTTTGACCATGTTATCCATACCTAAGTTTTTATTGTATTTAGTGTCACCATTCATAATCCCTCCGGTAGTTATATTGACTTCTAGTAGTTGAGTAGAATGCATGAGGTAGGAACCCATCTCCCTATTACCAAGCCCGGGACGTATACAGTTTTAATGTTATGCTATTGTAGACAGGGTTAGGTATGAGAGATTTCGGAGTGGTGTGAAGAAGGAGGACTCTATGTCAATGACGAAAACTCCATGATGATACCTGCAAGGACTACATCTTCAAGGCCTCAAGACTTCAAGACTCGAGACAAGAATTCAATATACCTCTGGGTGGAGAATAGTTAATAAGGGTACATGGTGCACCCAGTAATCAGTGATTCCGGAGAAGCGCTGTGATATCATGCAGAAAGCTCCACCCAGGCTCCAAGAGAGAGAAGAATACTGTCGACATTCGGGGAACCAGGGTACCCAGACTTGCCTGCTTGCGGTCCATAGCGTGGCTCCACCAACGGCCTGGTACGGCCCATATACGACAACAACAAGACAAGACCCTCGCGAGGGGCCAAGCCTCACGAGGCAGATGACGCCAAGACCTCCTGAGGGAGCGGCCTCCTCCGCATGCTGCTCCTGAGGAGCGAAGATTCCTATGTCGGTGCCCAACCTCATGAGGTTGTGATTGAATGCAATATTCCCTAGAGGCAATAATAAAATTGTTATTTTATATTTCTGTATATATGATAAAGATTTATTATTCACGCTAGAATTGTATTGATCGGAAACTTAAATACATGTGTGAATACATAAACAAATACCATGTCCCTGGTGAGCCTCTACTAGACTAGCTCGTTGATCAAAGATGGTTAAGGTTTCCTCACAATGGACATGTGTTGTCATTTGATAACAGGATCACAACATTAAGAGAATGATGTGATCGATAAGACCCATTTGTTAGCTTTGCATAATGATCGTTTAGTTTATCGCTATTGCTTTCTTCATCTCAAATACATGTTCCTCCGACTATGAGATTATGCAAATCCCGAATACCGAAGGAATACCTTGTGTGCTATCAAACGTCACAACATAACTGGTGATTATAAAGATGCTCTAAAGGTATATTCGAAGGTGTTTGTTGAGTTAGCATAGATCAGGATTAGGATTTATCTCTCCGAGTATTGGAGAGGTATCTCTGGGCCCTCTCGATAATACACATCATAAGAAGCCTTGGAAGCAAAGTGACTAATGAGTTAGTTGCAAGATGATGTATTACGAAACGAGTAAAGAGACTTGTTGGTAACGAGATTGAACTAGGTATAGAGATACCAACGATCGAATCTCGCGCAAGTAACATACAGATGGACAAAGGGAATTATGCATGTTTTCATAACGGTTCGAACGATAAATATCTTCATTGAATATGTAGGAGCCAACATGGGCATCCAGGTTCTGCTATTGGTTATTGACCGGAGGGGTGTCTCGGTCATGTCTACATAGTTCTCGAACCCGTAGGGTCCGCATGCTTAACGTTTGATGATGATATAGTATTATATGAGTAATGTGATTTGTTGAACAAATGTTGTTCAGAGTCCCGGATGAGATCACGGACATGACGAAGAGTCTCGAAATGGTTGAGAGCTGAAGATTGATATATAATATGATAGTATTAGGACCCCTAAAGTGTTCTGGAGGGTACCGGGTACATATCGGGTCACAGGAAGGGGTTCCGGGCACCCCCTGCCAAAAGATATGGGCCAAGAGGGGAAACACACGAGCCATAAGGGGCTAGTGCGCCCCCTATATTCTCCGGCCAAAGGAGGGGAAGGAAAGGTGAGAAGGGAAAGGAAGGTGTGGATTAGGATTACCACTTCCTTCCCTCCCCCCCTCTTTCCTTCTCCCTTGTTTAAACATGGCAGGGGGCACCACTTGGGGAGGACCCCAAGTAGGATTCACCCTACATGGGGTGCCTCCTAGTAGCCTTCCCTCTCCCTCCCACCTATATATATGTGGGGGAGGCTAGCACACCCCAGACAATATTGTCTCAGTCGTGTGTGGCGCCCCCGTCCACCGTTTACTCCCTCGGTCATATTTCATAGTGCTTAGGCAAAGCCCTGCAGAGATCACATCACCATGACCATCACCACACCGACGTGCTATCAAAACTCATCTACTACCACGCCGTCTTGCCGAATCAAGAAGGCGTAGGATGTCCCCGAGCTGAATGTGCACAGAACTCGAAGGTGTCGTGTGTTCGGTACTAGATCGGTTGGAGCGCGAAGAAAGTTTGACTACATCAACCGCACTTCAAAATGCTTCCGCTATGGTCTATGAGGGTACGTAGACATACTGTCCCCTCGTTGCTATGCATCTCCATGGATAGATCATTGCGTGTGCATAGATTTTTTCCAATGCAACGTTTCCCAATAGGGGCATCAAAGCCACATCTATGCACAGATGATATGCACGAGTAGAACACAAAGAGTTGTGGGCGGTGATAGTCATACTGCTAACCACCAACGTCTTATTTTGATTCAGCGGTATTGTGGGATGAAGCAGCCCGAACCAACCTTACATGTCCACGCATATGAGACCGGTTCCACCGACAGACATGCAACTAGTTTGGAATAAAGGTGGCTGGTGGGTGTCTGTTTCTCCTACTTTAGTTGAATCGAATTTGAATGCGGCCGGTCCTTAAAGAAGGTTAAAACAACAAACTTGACAAATCACAGTTGTGGTTTTTGCCGTAGGTATGAACGGTTCTTGCTAGAAGCCAGTAGCAGGCACGTAAAACTTGCAACAACAAAGTAGAGGACATCTAACTTGTGTTTGCAGGGTATGTTGTGATGTGATATGGTCAAGACATGATGTGATAAATGTTACTGTATGAGATGATCATGTTCTGTAAATTTATCGGCAACCAGCGGGAGCCTTATGGTTGTCTGTTTACTGTATGAGATGCAACCGCCATGTAATTGCTTTATATTATCGCTATGCATTAGCAATAGCTGCAGAAGCAATAGTTGGCGAGACAACCACGATCCAACGATGGAAATCAAGGTATCGAGCCGGTGACGATGGAGATCATGATGATGCTTTGGAGATGGAGATCAAAACCACAAGATAATGATGGCCATATCATGTCACATATTTTGATTGCATGTGATGTTTATCTTAGATGCATCTTATTTTTCTTAGAACGACGGTAGCATTAGAAGATGATACCTTCTCTAAATTTCAAGGTAAAAGTGTTCTCCCTGATTATGCATTGTTGCTATAGTTTGTGATTTCTGGACACCTCATGATGATCGGGTGTGAGAGACTCTATGTTCACATACAACGGGTGTAAGACAATTTTACACATGCAGAATCCTTGGGTTAAACTTGACGAGCCTAGCATGCGCAAACATGGCCTTGGAACATTGGAGACCGAAAGGTGGAACATGAATCATATAGTAGATACGATCAACATAGAGATGTTCACCATTGATGACTACCCCATCTCACGTGATGATCAGACATGGGTTAGTTGATTTGGATCATGTATCACTTAGATGACTTGAGGGATGTCTTTTTAAGTAGGAGTTCTTATGTAATTTGATTAATTGAACTTAATTTATCAAGAACTTAGTCCTGATAGTATTTGCAAATTATGTTGTAGACCAATAGCTCGCGATGTAGCTCCCCATTTACTTTTGATATGTTCCTAGAGAAAAATAAGTTGAAATATGATAGTAGCAATGATGCGGACTGGGTCTGTGATCTCAGGATTATCCTCATTGCTGCACATAAGAATTATGTCCTTGATGCACCGCTAGGTGACAGACCTATTGCAGGAGCAGATGCAGACGTTATGAACATTTGGCAAGCTCGATATGATGACTACTTAATACTTTAGTGCGCCATGCTTTACGGCTTAGAACAGGGACTTCAAAGACGTTTTGAACGTCATGGAGCATATGAGATGTTCCAAGAGTTGAAGTTAATATTTCAAGCAAATGCCCGGGTTGAGAGATATGAAGTCTCCAACAAGTTCTATAGGTGCAAGATGGAGGAGAACAGTTATGTCAGTGAACACATACTCAAAATGTCTGGGTATTATAATCACTTGAATCAGCTGGGAGTTGATCTTCTAGTTGATTGTGTCATTGAAAGAGTTCTTTAATCACTGCCACCAAGCTCCAAAGGCTTCATGATTAACTATAATATGAAAGGGATGAACAAAACAATTCCTGAGCTATTCACGATGCTGAAATCAGAGAAGGTAGAAATCAAGAAAGAGCATCAAATGTTGATGGTTAACAAGACCACTAGTTTCAAGAAAATGAGCAAAAGAGAAATCAAGGAACTTCATGAAGAATGGCAAATTGAGTGCTTCTACTGCAAAGGAAATGGTCACTGCAAGCGAAACTGCCCCAAATACTTGGCGGATAATAAGGATGTCTAAGTGAACAAAGGTATATTTGATATACATGTTATTGATGTGTACTTTACTAGTGTTCATAGTAGCTCCTGGGTATTTGATATCAGATTAGTTGCTAAGATTAGTAACTCGAAACAGGAGTGGCAAAATGAACATAGACTAGTTAAGGGTGAGGTGACGATGTGTGTTGGAAGTGATTCCAAGGTTGATAAGATCACCATCGCACACTCCCTCTACCTTCGGGATTAGTGTTGGGACTAAATAAATGTTATTTGGTGTTTGCTTTGAGCATCAATATGGTTGGATCATGTTTATTGCGATACAGTTATTCATTTAAGTCAGAGAATAATTTTTGGTCTGTTTACATGAATAAAACCTTCTATGGCCATACACCCAATGTAAATGGTTTATTGAATCTTGATCGTAGTGATACACATATTCATAATATTGATGCCAAAAGATGCAAAGTTGATAATGATAGTGCAACATATTTGTGACACTACCGTTTATGTCATATTGGTGTAAAGCACATGAAGAAACTCCATGCAGATGGACTTTTGGAATCACTTGATTATGAATCATTGATACTTGCGAACCATGCCTCATAGGCAAGATGACTAAAACTCCGTTCTCCGGAACGATGGAGCGAGCTAATTACTTATTGGAAATCATACATACCGATGTATGCGATTCGATGAGTGTTGAAGCACGCGGTGGGTATCGTTATTTTCTGACCTTAATAGATGATTTGAGTAGGTATGGGTATATCTAATTAATGAAACACAAGTATGAAACATTTGAAAAGTTCAAAGAATTTTAGAGTGAAGTTGAGAATCATTATACTGAAAAAATATAGTTTCTACAATCTGATCAAGGAGGCGAATATTTGAGTTACGAGTTTGGCCTTCATTTAAAAGAATGTGGAATAGTTTCAGAACTCACGCCAGCTAGAACACCACATCGTAATGGTGTATCCGAACGTCGTAACCATACTTTATTAGATATGGTGGGATCTATGATGTCTCTTACCAGTTTACCACTATCGTTTTGGAGTTATGGATTAGAGACAGTTCCATTCATGTTAAATAGGGCACCGTCTAAATCCATTGAGACGACACCGTATAAATTGTGGTTTGGCAAGAAACCAAATCTGTCTTTTCTTAAAGTTTGGGGTTGCCACACTCATGTCAAAAGGCTTCAACCTGATAAGCTCGAACCCAAATCAGAGAAGTGCGTCTTCATAGGATACCCTAAGGAAACAATTGGGTACACCTTCTACCACAGATCCGAAGGCAAGATTTTTGCTGCCAAGAATGGAACCTTTCTAGAGAAGGAGTTTCTCTCGAAAGAAGTGAGTGGGAGGAAAGTAGAACTTGATGAGGTAATCATACCTTCTCTTGAATTCAAAAGTAGCACATCAGTGAAATCTGTTCCCGTGATGCCTACACCAACTAGAGAGGAAGCAAATGATAATGATCATGAAACTTCAGATGAAGTTTGTACTGAACCTCGTAGGTCAACCAGAGCACGATCCGCACCAGAGTGGTATGGTAATCCTATTCTTGAAGCCATGTTACTAGACCAAAGCGAGCCTACGAACTATGAAGAAGCTATGATGAGCCTAGATTCCGACACCTGGCTTGAGGCCATGAAATCTAAGATAGGATCCATGTATGAGAACAAAGTGTGGACTTTGGTGGACTTGCCGTTGATCGGCAAGCCATAGAGAATAAATGGATCTTCAAGAAGAAGATTAAGCTCGACTTATCGCAAAAGTTTTTCGACAAGTTCAAGGAGTTGACTATGATGAGACTTTCTCACCCGTAGCGATGCTGAAGTCCTTTTGAATCATGTTCGCAATTGCCACATTTTATGATGATCAAATCAGGCAAATGGATGTCAAAACTGCATTCCTTAATGGATACCTCAAGGAAGAGTTGTATATGATGCAACCAGAAGGTTTTGTCAATCCTAAAGGTGATAACAAAGTGTGCAAGCTCCAGTGATCCATATATGGACTCGTGCAAGAATCTCGGAGTTGGAATATACGCTTTGATGAGGTGATCAAAGCATATGGTTTTATACAGACTTACGGTGAACCCTGTATTTACAAGAAAGTGAGTAGGAGCTCTGTAGCATTTCTGATATTATATGTGGATGACATATTATTGATTGGAAATGATATAGAATTTCTGGATAGCATAAAAGGATACTTGAATAAGAATTTTTCATTGAAATACCTCGGTGAAGCTTCTTACATATTGAGCATCAAGATCTATAGGGATAAATCGAGACGCTTAATGGGACTCTCACAAAGCACATACCTTGGCAAAGTTTTGGAGCTCAAAATAGATAAGTCAAAGAAAGGGTTCTTGCCTGTATTGCAAGGTGTGAAGTTGAGTAAGGCTCAAAGCCCGACCATAACAGAAGATAGAGAGAGAATGAAAGTCATTCCCTATGCCTCAGCAATAGGTTCTATAAAGTATGCCATGCCGCGTATCAGACCTTTTGTATGCCTTGCCATGAGTTTGGCAAGAGGATACAACAGTGATCCAGGAGTGGATCACTTGACAGCGGTCAAAATTATCCTTAGCTACCTAAGAGGACTAAGGAAAAGTTTCTCGGTTATGGAGGTGATAAAGAGTTCTCCATATAGGGTTACATCGATACAAGCTTTTACACTGATCCAGATGACTCTGAGTCTCAATCTGGATACGTCTTGAAAGTGGGAGTAATTAGCTAGAGTAGCTCCATGAAGAGCATTGTAGACATAGAAATTTGCAAATTTGTGGAATACATACGGATCTAAATGTGGCACACCCATTGACTAAACCTCTCTCACAAGTAAAACATGATCACACCTTAGTACTCTTTGGGTGTTAATCACATAGCGATGTGAACTAGATTATTGACTCTAGTAAACTCTTTGTGTATTGGTTACATGGTGATGTGAACTATGGATGTTAATCACATGATGATGTGAACTAGATTATTGACTCTAGTGCATGTGGGAGACTGAAGAAAATATGCCCTAGAGGCAATAATAAAGTTGTTATCGTCTATTTCCTTATTCATGATAAAGGTTTACTATTCATGCTTGAATTGTATTGATTGGACACTTAAATACACGTGTGAATACATAAACAAATATCGTGTCCCTAGTGAGCCTCTACTAGACTAGCTCATTGATCAAAGATGGTTAAGGTTTCCTAACCATGGACATGTGTTGTCATTTGATAACGGGATCACATAATTAGGAGAATGATGTGATGGACAAGACCCATCCGTTAGCTTAACATAATGATCATTCAGTTAATTGATATTTCTTTCTTCATGTGAAATACATGTTCCTTCGACTATGAGATTATGCAACTCCTGAATACCGGATGAATACCTTGTGTGCTATCGAACGTCACAACATAACTGGGTGATTATAAAGATGCTCTACAGGTATCTCCGAAGGTGTTTGTTGGGTTGGCATAGATCAAGATTAGGATTTGTCACTCCGAGTTTCGGAGAGGTGTCTCTTGGCCATCTCGGTAATACACATCATAAGAAGCCTTGCAAGCAAAGTGACTAATGAGTTAGTTGCAGGATAATGTATTACGGAACAAGGAAAGAGACTTGCTGGTAACGAGATTGAACTAGGTATAGAGATACCAATGATTGAATCTCGTGCAAGTAACATACCAATTGACAAAGGGACACTACTACAGGATGCTGCTAATGCGATACTATGATCAGAGACCCTTTGACGAAACTGTGTGTGATGCAATAATTGCAAGCGATGGTGTAAAAAAACCATCAAGAAAGGTGCAAAACGTTTGCGATGATGGATGAATCAAACACGGTTCAGATTTTGGTTGAGTGTGCGATGAAGGGCATACAGTCAGTTCAGTGAACTATTTGTGATGAGGAAGAAGAACGGAAACGGGCAGCCAGATGAAGGCATGTGCGGTATATGGCTTACAGTTCACTCGGATTAACTGTTTGTGATGAGGCGGAACAACAGAAACAGGCAGCTAGATAAAGGTGCGTCCGATTGCGGGCATATGCTTCAGAAGGATTAACTGTTTGCAATTAGGCAACAGAAGAGAAACGGTCAGCCAGATCAAAGTGTCTTCTATTGATGGCATACACTTCGAACGAATGAACTGTTTGCGATTAGCCACAACAAACAGAAAGAGTTAGACAGATCAACATGTGTGCGCTAGACGGGCACACATTCTAGTTAAAAGAAGCGTGCGCAATTGTCATAACGAGCGCGCATGGTTATTGGAACAAGATGTGTGCTGACATTGCCTATTGCGATGCACCCTATGGTGCAAACGCCATGTACGCGGCCGAGAAAGCGTGCCCATGTTACGTCATCCGAGAATAGTGCCACACTTAGAAATTATAGAACCGTTAATAAATTTTGAGCCTGCGTCCCGTCACCTTCCAAATTACAAACCTGTTTTCACCAATTAAATCCTAAATGGTTTCCCACTTACGAGTGTATTAGTACTCGGTTATAAATACTACTACTCCAAGATGACTGCACATTCCTCCTCAAGTCCTCATCCACAAAAACAAACAAGTCATTCATCATCGTTCCCTTGCGTCTGCCATGGCCAGCGTGAGTTATGGGTCGAGAGATTGCCACCAGGGAGAGGCGAGCATGGAAGCAGCAGCACAAGAGATGTCCCGCCTCGCCACGAAAGCAGCCGACATGTCCCGCCGCGCGGCCATAGTAGCACAGAGGTCCCGCCGCGCCGTCGAAGCAGCACGGAGGTCCCGCCGCACCGTCGATGCACCAGACTGGTGTTGGCGCGCCGTGGAAGCAGCAGAGATGTCCGGCCACGCCGCAGACGCAGCAGAGATGTCCTCCCGCGCTGCAGCGGCCTAGGAAAATGTCTCGCAGGTAGGCGAGGACTCTTATAGGTTCATGCATGCGATCGTCCATAGCCAGATGGATAAGATATCTGGATGGGCGAGGTTGCAAGACGAGATGAAAGCCTCGTTTGAACAGGCTACCAACGTCATCCGACAACTAAGGGAGAGGAATGAGAAGCTCCAGGCCGAGCTCTACCTGCTGAGGGCGAAGATCGTCGAAAGTGCGGAGCAGGAGGAGGAGACCACTGCCTTGTTGAAGAGGACCAATCTCATCGTCGAGAAACTTATGGACAAGAATGTCGTGCTGTGGATGAAGTGCAAAAGGCTGGTGGAGGAATCCGTGGATGCTCTCAAGCAGCATATTGAGGATAGGAAAGACCTCATCGCTGCTCGCCGCGGAGACTAGTTCTCGCGGCCCCCCGCAACACATCAAGATAGTAGAGACCAGTGAGCCAGATCATTGTCTTCCTTCTTATTTTGCCCTTGTGTATTTCGGGCGTTGTCGGATGTGGCATTTTTGAATTATGTTCCTAAATATGTAAGACAATTATTATCCACTGTCATCATCCTTATATTAATCATGCTTGCTATAAGTCGCAGTCGATGCTATATAGGTCTGTCGGATCTTACATCAAGATCCGTGCAAAACTTTCTTTTCAGATTTTCATTTTTCTCTCTTAAATCTCAGTCTAGTGAGACATAGCCACGCCGTGAAACAGGGGCTAGGGTGCCATTAATGGAGACGTTGGGAGGGAGGTGCATGGCGGATAGAGGTCAAAGGGCTCTCCTCCCGATGAGCATGCGTAGGGGTCTTATCGCACACCTCCCGTACTCTAATAGCTACCCCACACGACACCTCCTAGCCAAAAAAAGGGGACGCGTGGTGGCATGCAATTGGTAAGTAGAACGCCCACAATTCCAATAATAATTGTGTTTCTGATTTGTAACGTGACAGCACTTGTTCCAAAATGACTTTGTTGATTGTTAATGTGTGTGCCTTCGCTAATCGGAAAGAAAAATTATCACAGCATGTTGGTGCCATGTCATGACATCATGCCAAATTTCATGATTTTCAGGCGTGTTTTGGATTTACAAGAATTAAGAAACCACTTTCTCAATCTTTTCGGCCGAGCCATGACGCCCAGATGTTTGAATTTCATTCCCATTTCTTGCATGCGACATAGAAATTCACCCAAGGACACACATGTGATTTTTCTACCAACTTTGGTGAACTGGAGCATGTGCTTGTAGTTCAAATTTGAGTTATGCACATTAAATGCCTAGAAATTCAATTAATATATACAAAAGGCCAAACAAACCTGGAATAATTCCAAAATTTAGCATGACTTCTATTGGGTCTAATCTGCCCGCGTAAAAAAATTAAGGCGGAAGAAGGTAGTGTATGTATGTCATTTCACACACGAAGGTGACAAGTTCCCTCTTGGAACCACGAGCCTTCTTGAGAGAAGCTCCGGTTTGCAAGAACCTTATTCCAAAGCTTGCCCCAATTCGGGAAAAAAAATTACCGCAACATGTTGGTGCCATGTCATGACACCATGCCAAGTTTCATCATTTTAGGCGTGTTTCAGATTTACATGAATTAAAAAACCAAGTTTCTCAATCTTTCTGATTGAGCCACGATGCCCAGATGTTCGAATTTCATTACCATGTCTTGCATGGGACCTAGAAATTCACCCAAGGACACTCATGTGATTTTTCAACCAACTTGGGTGCACTGGAGCATGTGCTTGTAGTTCAAATTTGAATTATGCACATTAAATTCCCAGAAATTCAATTAATGTATAAAAAAGGCCAAACAAAGACGAAATAATTACAAAATTTAGCACGATACTTCTATTTGGTCTAATGTGCTTGTGTGAAAAAATTAAGGCGGGAGAAGGCAGTGTAGGTATGTCATTTCGCACACGAAGGTGACACGTTCCCTCTTGGAACCACGAGCCTTCTTGAGAGAAGCTCCAGTTTGCAAGAAGCTTATACCAAAGCTTATCACAATTCTGCCAAAAAATTTACCGCATCATGTTGGTGCCATGTCATGACACCATGCCAAGTTTCATGATATTCAGGTGTGTTTTGGATTTACATGAATTAAAAAACTAAGTTTCTCGATCTTTCCGACCGAGCCACGACGCCCAGATATTTGAATTTCTTTCCCATTTCTTGCATGGGACATAGAAATCCACCCAAGGACACAAATTTGATTTTTCAACCAACTTGGGTGCACTGCAGCATGTGCTTGTAGTTCAAATTTGAATTCTACACATTAAATGCCCAGAAATTTAATTAATGTATAAAAAGGCCAAACAAACCCGGAATGATTCCAAAAATTTAGCACGATACTTCTATTTGGTCTAATCTGCCCGTGTAAAAAAATTAAGGCGGGAGAAGGCAGTGTACGTATGTCGTTTCGCACACGGAGGTGAAACATTCCCTCTTGGAACCACGAGCCTTGTTGAGAGAAGCTCCGGTTTGCATGGAGCTTGTACCAAAGCTTGCCCCAATTCGGCCAAAAAAATTATCGCAACATGTTGGTGCCATGTCATGAGACCATGCCAAGTTTCATGATTTTTAGGTGTGTTTTGGATTTACATGAATAAAAAAACCAAGTTTCTCAATCTTTCCGGCCGAGCCACGATGCCCAGATGTTTGAATTTCATTCCCATTTCTTACATGCGACCTAGAAATTCACCCAAGGAGACACATGTGATTTTTCACCAACTTTGGTGCACTAGAGCATGTGCTTGTAGTTCAAATTTGAATTATGCACATTAAATGCCCAGAAATTAAAATAATGTATAAAAAGGACAAACGAACCCGGAATGATTCCAAGATTTAGCACGATACTTATATTTGGTCTAATCTGCCTGTGTAAAAAAATTAAGGCGGGAGAAGGTAGTGTACGTATGTTGTTTCGCAAATGGAGGTGACACGTTCCTCTCGTAACCACGAGCCTTCTTGAGAGAAGCTCCGGTTTGCAAGAAGCTTAAACCAAAGCTTGTCTCACATCAGCCAAAAAATTTACCGCAGCATGTTGGTGCCAGGTCATGACACCATGCCAATTTTCAAGGTTTTCAGGCGTGTTTTGGATTTGCATGAATTTGAAAACCAAGTTTCTCAATCTTTCCGGCCGAGCCACGACGCCCAGATGTTTGAATTTCATTCCCATTTCTTGCATGGGACCTAGAAATTTATCCCAGGACACACATGTGATTTTTCAACCTACTTTGGTGCATTGGAGCATGTGCTACTTTGGTGCATTGGAGCATGTGCTTGTAGTTCAAATTTGAATTATGCACATTAAATGACCAGAAATTCAATTAATGTATAAGAAAGTCCAAACGAACCCGTAATAATTCCAAATTTTAACACGACACTCATATAGTTCTTTGTTGCCTCTGTAAAAAAACAAGGGGGAGACAGCGTATATCATTTCAAACCCAAAGGTGACACGTCCCCCTTGGGAACCATGAGTCTTCTCGAGAGAAGCTCTGGTTTGCAAGAAGCTTATTCCAAAAACTTGTCCAAATGCGGCCAATTTTTTTACCACAGCATGTTGGTGCCATGAAATGACACCATGCCAAGTTTCATGATTTTCAGGCGAGTTTTGATTTTCCAAGAATTCAAAAACCAAGTTTCTCAATGTTCCCGGCCGAGCCATGATGCCCAGATGTTTGAATTTCATTCCCATTTCTTGCATGGGACCTATAAATTCACCCAAAGACACACATGTGATTTTTCAACAAACTTTGGTGCATTGGAGCATGTGCTTGTAGTTGAAATTCGAATTATGCACATGAAATGCCGAGAAACTCTGTAATCCATAAAAATGCCAAACAAATCCAGAATAATTTCAAATGTAAACACGAAACTCATGTAGTTGCATGTTCACTGTACATAAATGTTCTAGCAATTCAAACACCATCCTTTCCCTCCGTAACACCATTTTGTCTTTCAAAACATAATGAAAAAAATCAGGTATACCACAAACAGTTTACTAGAAAGAATCGTGTGGGATGCGATATAAAATATTTTGGCCCACCGTCTTGTTTGGCTTATGCAGGAAGCTTCGTTGTCTATAGTTCGTCGCCCCCGCTTGAACCACACTTGCACACCAGTTTCTTGCGGCACCGAGCGAATTTTTTTTGCCACCGCAGAAATATCTATCTCCCCGCCCCTCCTACCCACCAAAAGCCACATTTCCATTGTTCCTCCTTGACTTCCATGTTCAAACCTTCACTGTTGCTTACTGGCAGCTTAGCCTCCTCACTGGCGACCCTTCTTGTTGCAGCGCCGCCTCCTCACCGGCTACCCTTCTTCTGGCAGCACCGCCTCCTCGCCGGTGACCCTTCTTCTTGCAGCGCTGCTTCCTTGCCGGTGACCCTTCTTCTTGCTGCGCGGCCTCCTCACCGCCAACTCTTCTTCTTGCTGCGCGGCCTCATCGATATGGTCAGGTAATCCACACCCCACCCACACCATCCTCCTCCTTTCCTATCCCACATGCCCCGATCGACGATGCGACACCTTCCGCCGAAATCACTGTCCTCCTGCTCCTCCAATTAAGCGCCGCCCACAGCCGTTTTGCATGCAGTATAACGTGGAGCTCAGTAGCATCTGGCAGCAGAGAAGTAAATCACGACCGCACGCGCGCACGAGGTCGCTATGGCTGCCATGCATGCCGACCGCCAGATCCTGGAGGAGCACCTCATCTTCGAGGCCACCGTCGACACCGCCATGCGGTTGTCTACTTTAAAATAAAATTTGTTTTGTTTTCTCGAGGCCACCGACAGTGCCTTCTAGTGATTTGTCCTCTTTAATGTTAATATGCAATCTGATGTTCAGTTAACAGTTTGGTCCTCTGAAATGTAATGTTCAATTAACACTTTGGTCCTCTAAAATGTAATGCTCAGTTAACAGTTTGGTCCAACAATTGCTACATTTAGTAGTAGTGTTCTCAAGCATTCTTTGTTTTGTTAACTGTCTTATCTTGTAGTACATGTTTCTATTCTGCAATGTCGTGCTCAATTAACTATTTTGGTTCATTTGGTCTGCTGTCCATTTAACTGTTTGGTTCAGTTCTGCAATTTGATTTTCATTTGATGTGGGTACAATTTTGTCTTGTTATGCATGTGAAATAAATCGAATTTGGCTGTACTCAATACATATTCTACTGATAGTATGGCAACTCTCAGTTAACCTGATCAAGATCTTCCTTATGTGTGTTGTAGGGAAACAATGGGAGACACTGCGGTTTACCATTGAGGTTTGTTCAAGCATGGTCCATTGGGTAATAGCACATTATTGTGCAGTTGCAGGAATCATTCTAATATTTAGGTTTCTTACAATTTGGTTTTGCACATGTAGGTCCTTCTGTGAGAGGCTTAGACCCACTGTTCGACCCATTTTGCATATGGGGAAATGAGATGTCCCTGAATATCAGTCAAGTCAAGAAACTCAGAAAGACTGTTAGGATGAAGAAACTTGCAACGAATAACAGCAAGATCACAATGAAGAAGACATTAGTCAACTATAGGATGGTACTGACTCTTTTACCTTGTTTTTACCCCTTCTGCCATTTCAAAATTTATAACAGCGATTTATGCCTATCTTTGTTTTTAGTACTTTTCAAAGAAGTTCACCGATGATTACCTCTCAAACCACCTGCATGGTCAGGAGGCAAGGAAGGTATTCATTCAACACCCACAGTACAATATTGAAGTCTTGCTGAAGAATACGAAGGTTGGGCGGGCAATTATCCATAGCCACTAGCCTAGAGTTGCAAGGATATTCAACATCACTGAAGGCTCAATATTTGCCTTCCCCTTCAGTAGTTTCCTAGATGAGATTCATCTGTCTATTTACCATGTATGATGCTTCTTCCAAAGGCTTTTGATGTTGCAAGTGAAACACACAAGTCAAGTTATAACAACAATCTGCCAAAACAACAACTAGGCATATTGCAAGCATCAAAACAACATGCTAAAGGAACCATATGAGCACAAACTTGATATGCACTTAAAGTAGAGATAACATACTTCAAAACATCTTTAATAATCAGGTTCATAAGTATCATGGTTAATTTACTATGATCCATGCAAAATGCAAAGTTCTGCTACAGATTCATGACTTGGTGAAAAACTGGGCATATACATGAGCATAGTTAATAATATGGCATGTTGGACGCATGAAAAAAGATGCTACAATGCTTAAACATGGCATAAAAAGACACATCTTGCTAGTACACCTCATGGAGCTCAAGTAACACAACATGGCATATACATAGGATCAACAAGTTCATGGTAATCATGAAGACAAGATGCAAACATGAAATAAGTTGATTCTCAAACTCAGTGAAATGTGGGAATGCAAAATAGGAACATTATGATGTTGACGTGTGATGCACATAAAAGCACACATAGCAATTGTAATAATTGCAAAGGGCATGAGCATGTAGTAGACATGACATACTTCAAATTAATCCATTGGCACAATTTAGAAGATGCATAGATTAATTACAATGAGCTTTGCAAAAGGGAGCATGCTGTTAAGAGATTGAAAGATTTAGCATGATGACAACTTGAGAGCACGTTTAAGTGAGGCTACAGAAATTTTACAGGGCAACCAAGGGCATAGTATCAAACACATAACATAGAGAAAATAAATGAAGAAATCATATGCATATGAGCCATGGATTAGTGGCAAACATCATGCAAAGTTGACAAGTTTTATAACACGCAGTTTCAGACTTCAGATTGGTACCTATGGGTTTAGTGTTGATTACATCTTGTAGAGTTTAGATTGAGATCTCCGCACCCACCCCAGAGTTCAAACCTCTCAAGGGTTTGCGGAACCTGAAATCCGACAACCTAAGATTGGTACCTGTGGGTGACTAGTAGTGTTGATTACATCTTGTAGTTGATGCTAGCAGGTTTGTTTGGTGGAAGATCATATGTTCAGATCCATTATGCTATTTAATATCCCTCTGATCTTGAGCATGAATATTATTTGTGAGTAGTTGCCTTTGTTCTTGAGGCCATGGGAGAAGTCATGTTGCAAGTAATCATGTGATTTTGGTATTCATTCGGTATTTTGATGATATGTATGTTGTGATTCCCTTAGTGGTGTTATGTGAACATAGACAACATGACACTTCACCATCTTTGGGCCTAAGGGAATGCATTGTGGAGTAGTTACTAGATGATGGGTTGCTAGAGTGACAGAAAAAGAGGGCCAATAACAAGCGAGAGAAGCCAGATACCACCAGGAGAAAAGCCTCCCTTGTCGTGCAAACAGGCTTGGCAAGGGAAGAGCCACCCCTAGAAGAGCACGTCCAGGACGCCTCGGCAGGGACTGCCGGAACTCATGAAGGTAAGAAACACCTCATCAACCACTCCCCCACGACCCACGTCGTCAATCAGTGCGGTGTCAAACCGCAAAGTGATTAAGTGGCAGCCATTCGCCACATGGCAGCCTCTTTCTACGGGAAAGCCTATAGATGACACCCGTCCTAGGATGTGTCAAACAAGCAGGCGTGGAGCTGGCAGAATAAGCCCGACAAGGCTTGCTGGGAGAATAACAATTTACTTTGAGTGGCGCATTGAATGCAGTCTGTTAGCCTGCAGAGTTAGGTATGATAGCACCATTGGCCATCTTATCAGTGCACAATGACTAATTTGCCATTGTGATGACCCCCTTAACCTATAAAAGGAGGCCCATGGCAACCGTAGGAGGTTCGCGAGGTCGGAAAGTTGGACACCCACGCACTCATACGCATGTAGCCACTGCTGCCCCTGCCGGGCAAGTGTACTACGCTCCACCACTATTCTTACATCATCAATCCACCAAAGCAGGAGTAGGGTTTTACGCCTCGCGGCGGCCCGAACCTGGGTAAAATTGCTCGTGTGATCCCTGCCATGCTGCCTCACGCTCCACTGCTCTTTGCGCAACGTGACATCCCCCCTGCGAACAAGCAAGGGGCACTTGGTCCCATAGGTGGTCATGGTTTCCCGCGACACCTTTGGCGCGCTAGGTAGGGGGATCACTGGCGCGAACCGGGCAGCGTGGGTAGCACGCCCTGTCTACGGTAGCCCGCTTGAAGCTTTCGGTGTCCATGATGCCTACGAAGATACGAAGACCAAGCGGAGCCGTCCCCACACCTGCATTACTTCGTCACCATATCGCGCTGTAGCCGCAGTCAGGGCGGGGATTGATGCAGAACGGTGATGTGCTCCCCTCGACGACCCATGCAGCACACCCGCTATTCGGGCGTCGTTCGAGGATAGGGGGCAATGCGCACGAGTGCGAGGTCCGTCTTTTCCGTTCCTTCCCTTTGTTAGAAGTCGAGCCATCTTGTCCCTAGCGTCAGCAATGTTGATGATTTCCGCGCGATGCATGGTCCAGTATTTACTCTGTTTCGGGAAATCCTGAGCGGAGCACTAGAATGAATCCATTGGATGATGCCTCAGCCAATGTGCTACAGCAAGGCCATCTGTGTGGACATGATCCATGTGACAAACGACACCTGGCTGTTTCGAAGAGGAAGGGGAAAAGGAATGGAGGGCCAGAAGGGCCCGGCACCGTATCGCACTACCCGCTAGGCACACCTGGAGTGTATCGGTCTCTGATGGGAACAAGAAAGTTATCTATTCAGCTACTGCTCATCCAGATGTCGCACGCAAACCAAGCACGTGTGGCTCGGCAAAGAGGGAAGGGGCTAAGGACAAAAAGCTAAGTCTATCTCATCATTTCTTGTTGATGCATTTAGATTTTTGCGGTTCTTTACCCCTTTGACTTTAGTAGCATTCGTATTGTGAAAACCTTAATGTGATGGAACCTTGGCCAGTTTCTTTGATTGCACCATCGTCCTGTCCCGAGCCATGCTCACAGGACAAGAGGTTGCATCGAGAGTTGCCTAGGAAAAACCTACCGAGACGCATCCACGCCAAGATGACTGTTAAGGGCCAAACCCTACGACAATTGCGGCAATATGATACCGGCAGGCATTCAAAATAGATATAGGAATTGATCATATGAACGCAAGCATATAAAGCTCAAAGGAATAAACACGCATTTGAGATTCGCCAAAGAGTATCAGTTTCACACAAACACAAGTGAGATAGTGCTTAAACACAGAACATACATCATGTCTTATTACAGGGCAACATAGGAGCGACGGCGACCCGTTACTTGGTCTGGCGGTCGGGTGAAGCAGTTTCAATGTGGAGGACCCTAGAGGCTTGAGAAGCGGCTTTCTCCTTAGCAGCTGAGACGTCAGCACCCGCCGGTGACTTCCTGAATCCGTCATCAAGATCGATGTCCGGGTGGCAGCAAGCGATGTTGCTCAGGACCATGAAGAGGGCGTCGTGGGCAAGCTTCCGGGACTCGGTCATGAAGCGCTCGGCCCTCCCTTCTTCGTGCGCCTTAATCTTCTCGATCAACTCATTTAAGAAGACTCCCAGCTTGGCACTTGGGACCTCGTGCTTGCTGAGCGAGAAAGTTGGGCCATCCATACCCATCGCCATAGCTTGGGCAGCAAGGCGATCGGCGACATCGATCAGACTCTTGATCTAGAAGCTGACTTGCTCGAACTGGTTCTTTAGTTTAGCCTCTGCATCTTTCCGAAGATGCTTCGTGGTATCCAGATCCTTGGACAATAGCTGCTAGCGGGATTCGGTGGACTCTGCCGCGCTCTCCAAGGTCCCGATCCTGGCCTTCATATCGGCGATGGTGCTATTGGCCATATCAAGACTCTGGGTCTTGGAGGAGAGTTGCGACTGCGAGTCAGCCAGGAGAGCCTCCGCCTGCCGTGTGTATTCTTTAAGAGCCTCCACCTCCTTGGCGTTCCTGGCAAGATCTTCCGTCAAATTAGCCACCTGCTGGTCAATATCACTCTTGGCAGAAGACGCAGCGGCCAGGTCGTCGCTGAGCTTCTTCAGTTGGGCAATACAGTCTGCGGTAATGGCGTCCAGGGAAGCTCCGTGTTTGTCCTCCAGATCCTTGGTGCATTGGAGCACAAGAACCTCCAGATTGTCATCCTTGGTGCGAAGAGTGGCCTCAAATTTCTCCTCCCAGAAGGAGATCTCCTTCTCTCTGACGTCCAGGGATGCCTGGCGGTCCGCCAGGCGTGCCTTGCGGGCCATGACATCTTCCCGCGTTATCAGGATCGTCTCTTGTTGCCTAGGGAGCACCTTGAACTGCATGTCATGCCACTCGCGCAACTCTAGACATCTATCCTTCAGCTTCCGGTTCACCGTGCTGGCGGACTCACGCTATTCCTTGAGCGCCTGCCACTTCTAGTTGTGCCGGGCCTGCATCTCCTTCACACCCGTCGCCATGGACTCAAAGAAGGACAAGTCCATTGCGGTGGCACGTAAGGTGTCGGCCTCCCCAGCTTCTTGGTACAGCAATGCCAAAGGCATTGAAGCTCCTCATCAAGCTCAGCGCTCGTCGTCAAGGATGGGCGGGGGGCTCCAACTCCAAGCAATGATAGCACCATGGCCAGCTTGTTGGAGGAGGAAGGCGGAGTGTCCGTAAGAATTCCAGGGGAGGGAAGTGGATCCATGGTTTGGAGGGGAATTTTCACCTCAACCACCACCTCCTTTTTCAGGGCCTCCTCCGAAGAATGCACCACCACCTCCAAGGAATTCTGGGCATTCCCGGCAGCAAGGTCCTGTCCCTCTGCCGCAGCAATCTCAGCAGCCTCGTCCGTGGCAGCCTTGCCTATGTCGACCGCCACCTCCAATGGTTCTAGCTCTTCAGCTTGGGGGCCTGCGGATGAGAAGAATGGAGGAAAACAAAACGAAAGTTTGAAATGATGAAGAAATCAGAAGAGGTAATTAGGACATCAAAAAAACACAAGTGGAGTACCTGGAGAAGCCTGTCGGGAAGGAACTTGAATTTCCCCGGTAGTACCCTTGTCGGGCCATGCACCTCACCTCCTGCCGTGGCAACCGTGGAAGGTCTCTGCACGGTTTCACCCACGGAGGGTCTGCTGGGGGTTCTTCAACTTGGTTGGCGGAGGAGACATGCCCCTCCAGGAGGGGCTTACCTTGTGTCGTTTCACCACCACTGTCGGCAGAAAGGACCAAGCCCCCACTTCCGGGCTGAGGGATGGACTAGGGGCTTGGCACGGGCTCCCCCGCGTCGCTCTCCGCCAAGGCCGGGCTCTCAATGGTCTTCAGCGACCCAACACATCGGAGTATGTTCCGGGGGCGATGGATGAGGGTCTCCATGTCCTCCTCCACTTCCCTGGTAGCAACAGCAAAACAAGAGGTTAGTCAGCAAGGGTAATCAAACAAGCCGAAGCTATTCATGAAAGGAAGAAACTTCCTTAACCTTCTTCAATGAGCATGGAGTTCAATTTGAACTCCATGGGAGGCGAGGGCTCCCTTCCCCTCTTCGGAGGGCGGAGGGGCAGAGATCTTCGGAAGCTTAGGCGCCCGGCGTGACGCCGGGGGCTTCGGTGTACACGAGCTCTGTGAAGAACTAGAGCCT
>NC_041381.1:262091210-262112966 GCF_002162155.2 Triticum dicoccoides | reverse complement strand
AGGGTCTTGATCCTGGCAAGACAAGGAGATTAACGAAGCGACACCTCCACCTTGGTGACCTTGGTGGTGGTGTTCTTCACCCTCTTGGCGACTGGCGCTGGATTGGGGGCTGTTGCCCCACGATTACTAGCGCGACTACAGGAGCGCTGGTCCGAAACTGGCTCGGGGGATTGAGGCCCAGCCGCCAGCCACTCCTTCTCCTCGAGCCCGGCCACCTTGCCAAGCTCCTCCTCCTGAAGCTTCATTGCCACTGTTTCCAAGGCATCAAGCTCGTCAAGGTTTTCCCGGTAAGCTCTTCCCTAGCAACCCCATTTGTGACTTGCGCCTCGCCGCCGCCATGAGTAGAACTTTCATCATCAGCTTTCCCCTTGCCCTTGCCGGCCTTCGCGGTCCTTGCCACCTCTGAAGGTAGGCCGCCTTGTCCTCCTCGACCCTCCTCAAGATATACGCCACCTCCATAGAGGAGGTGCATTTATACATCCCATCTTCAACCTTGTTGGCCTTCTCCACCAAGGTGCTCGACCACTGGAGCTCTTCATCAAAAGAGGGAAGCTACCAATTACTTGCTACCCCATGAGCATTGCAGTCCAGCATCCATTTTAGAATCTGATCCCGTGCTGAATTGATGTTCAGAGGGATGACTGTTGCCGGGAGTTTGAACAACTTGAAGTTGCTGAATAACTGGTCGCATAACCAGACATGGCCATCAACTGACAAGTTGTTGGCCAATCCTGGGAGCAACCTCATCCTGTCTGCAGCGTCGCCGTACAACCAGGTGGGCATGTCCCTCTCTTGCAACGGCGAAATGCGACAGAGAAGAAAATCTAACCCCACATGCTCAATGGTTAGCCCGGTAGCCTTAAAACGGGTAATCTTGTTGATTGTCGGGTGAAGCCTATCTTCAGTGAGGCCAACAACGCTCCATTCTTTGCCGTGCTCAACACATGCCATCTGTGCTTCACAGAAATCGGGGGCTTCCTCATCCTGGATCGAGCACCAATCCCCTCTCCACTCATCCCACCTTTCACGCTGCCTTCCAGGGATATAATCCCAGAGTTTCATTGCCGACCGCGGCATCCAGCTAATGTTCCCGAAATGGTGTCCTTTGTTTTCCACCCGCAGAACAAAATAGTGTCGGAACAAATCCACATCGGGGGAGACCCCGATGAAATTCTCGCACAAGTGCGCAAAAATGGCCATGGTCACCATTGCATTCAGCGTGAAGTTAAGGAGGTGGTCCATAGACGGTCATGATCGCCTTGAAGAAATTGGAAAAGGGGGGACATAGACGACAGATGAAGTACGCACAGAAGAATCGATATGAGTCCGGCAGATCTTCTGGTTGCCATGGCGAACCGACGTGAGCAGCCCTTTCCCGCCACGTGTCCATGCACTGTTTGGGGCCTAACCCAACGTGTCGTGCTGATACGTGTGCCTCAGGCCCGAGGGCTTATGTCGGGGAAAACAGACAGGGGTATATATTTTCCCCTGACTTGTGCACGGATGGCACCAGGCCATGCTAGAGAGCAAGAGATCAAGGTCTTCGAAACACCAACATGCAGAACAAGAGGGCCAAGAACAAGCCAGAGAAACCAGATACCACCAGGAGAAAAGCCTCCCTTGCCGGGAAAACAAGCTTGGCAAGGCATAGCCACCCCTGGAAGAGAGCGTCCAAGATGCCCCGGTAGGGCGTGCCAGGACTCACGAAGGCAATAAACACCTCATCAACCACTCCCCCATGACCCACGTCATCAATCAGTATGGTGTCAAGCCGCAAAGTGATTAAGTGGCAGCCATTCGCCACATGGCAGCCTCTTTCTATGGGAAAGCCTACAGATGACACCCATCCTCCGACGTGTCAAACAAGCAGGCGTGGAGCTGGCAGAATAAGCCCGCCAAGGTTTGTCGGGTGAACAATGATGTGACGTTGAGTGGTGCATTTAATGCACTCTGTCAGCCTATAGAGTTAGGTATGATAGCACTGTTTGCTATCTTATCAGTGCATAATGACTGATTTGCCATTGTGATGATCCCTTAACCTATAAACGGAGGCCCATGGCAACTGTACAAGGAGGTTCGCGAGGTTGGAAAGTTGGACACCCACACACTCATACGCGCATATCCACGGGCACCCATACCGGGCAAGTGAACTACGCTCCACCATCATTCTTCCACCATCAATCCACCAAAGCAGGAGTAGGGTTTTACGCCTCGCGGCGGCCCGAACCTGGGTAAAATTGCTCGTGTGATCCCGGCCATGCTGCCCCACGCTCCTTTGCTTGCATAACGTGACATCCCCCCTGCCGAACCAACAAGGGGCCCTTGGTTCCATAGGTGGCCGAGGTTTCCCGCGACAGTGCATGTACTTCTAACAAGGTGTTGCGTGGTTCTTCTACTGGATTGATAACCTTGGTTCTCAACTGAGGGAAATACTTATCTCTACTATACTGCATCATCCTCTCCTCTTCGAGGAAATCCCCACGCAACTCACAAGTAGTAGGAAAAGTTTCTTGCGCTGTTGCCGGGGAGACATCATCAACATCTACCAAGTACCTATGCATAAACTTTCATCTCCCCCACTTCTAAAACAGTTTTACAAAAATACAAAAACATTTTTTGTTTGCCTTTTTCGCGTTTGCACTTTTGTTTGCTTGTTATCTTGTTTTCCTAGTCGCGATGTCTCAAGAAATTATCATGATATCTCTTATCATAAAAGGTTGTCCAAAATTGAGAAAAATACTAAGGACTCCATGTTTACGCAGTTTGAGCACAACATTCTTTTGCTAAAGAACTTAAAGAACATTCTACCTTGTTAGATGCTATTGCAAAACAACTCGACGATGTTAATGAGCAAGTTGCTAATCTTCAATCTTAGTTTGTTCTTAGTGAAAATTTGTTAGGAAAAATTTCTGATGCACAAACTACTCTAGTAAACCAAATGGCAGCTAAGTCGGAATCCTTTCCACTTGGTAATGATGAAGATATAAAAATGATTGGTGTTACACCCATTGAATAATTGTTTAGTAATATTAAACTTGATGAAAAGGGGACTTAAGAAGAGTCAACTTTAGCTATAAGGCATCCACATAGTTCAGAGGGTGAAAATCTTAATGAAAAAATTGAGAAAAGTGGGTTTGGAGAGGTTAAAACTTTAAATAGTGATGTGCCCACTGATACGTCCATTTTGCATCATGCTTTTATATCAATATTTATTGCATTATGGGCTGTTATTACACATTATATCTCAATACTTATGGCTATTCTCTCTTATTTTACAAGGTTTATCATGAAGAGGGGGAATGCCGACAGCTGGAATTCTGGCTGGAAAAGGAGCAAACATTGGAAACCTACTCTGCACTGCTCCAAAAATCCTGAAACTCCACGAAACATGTTTTGGAATTAATAAGAATTATTGGGCGAAAGAAATACACCAGGGGCCCCACACCCTGTCTAGGAGAGTGGAGGGCGCCCCCCCTACTGGGCGCGCCCCCTGACTCCTGGACCCCCTGGTGGGCCCCCGGTGTCCATCTTCTGCTATATTAGAGCTTTTACCCTGGAAAAAATCATGGGCAAGCTTACGGGACGAAACTCCACCGCCACGAGGCGAAACCTTGGCGGAATCAATCTAGGGCTCCGGCGGAGCTGTTCTGCCGGGGACACTTCCCTCCGGGAGGGGGAAATCATCACAAATGTCATCACCAATGATCCTCTCATTGGGAGGGGGTCAATCTCCATCAACATCTTCACCAGCACCATCTCCTCTCAAAACCCTAGTTCATCTCTTCTATCCAATCTTGTATCAAAACCACAAATTGGTACCTGTGGGTTGCTAGTAGTGTTGATTACTCCTTGTAGTTGATGCTAATTGGTTTACTTGGTGGAAGATCATATTTTCAGATCCTTAATGCATATTATTACCCCTCAGATTATGAACATGAATATGCTTTGTGAGTAGTTATGTTTGTTCCTGAGGACATGGGTGAAGTCTTGCTATTAGTAGTCATGTGAATTTGGTATTCGTTCGATATTTTGATGAGATATATCTTGTCTTTTCCTCTAGTGGAGTTATGTGAAAGTCGACTACATGACACTTCACCATTATTTGGGACTAGAGGAAGGCATGGGTAGGCAATAAGTAGATGATGGGTTGCTAGAGTGACAGAAGCTTAAACCCTAGTTTATGCGTTCCTTCGTTAGGGGCTGATATGGATCCATATGTTTAATGCTGTGGTTAGGTTTACCTTAATACTTCTTTTGTAGTTGCGGACGCTTGCAATTGGGGTTAATCATAAGTGGGATGCTTGTCCAAGTAAGGGCAGTATGCAAGCACCGGTCCACCCACATATCAAATTATCAAAGTACCGAACGTGAATCATATGAACGTGATGAAAACTAGCTTGACGATAATTCTCATGTGTCCTCGGGAGCTTCTTTCTCATTATTAGAAATTTTCCAGGATTGTCCTTTGCTACATAAAGGATTGGGCCACCTTGCTGCACTTTATTTACTTTATTTACTTGTTACTCGCTACTATTTATCTTATCACAAAACTATCTATTACCTACAATTTCAGTGCTTGCAGAGAAAACCTTACTGAAAACCGCTTATCATTTCCTTCTGCTCCTCGTTGGGTTCGACACTCTTACTCATCGAAAGGACTACGATAGATCCCCTACACTTCTGGGTCATCAAGACTCTTTTCTGGCACCGTTGCCGGGGAGTGTAGGGCTTTTGGTGAGTGGAACTTGGTAAGGAAACATTTATATAGTGTGCTGAAATTTTCTGTTACTTGTCACTATGGAAAATAATCCTTTGAGGGGCTTGTTCGGGGTATCTTCACCCCGACCAGAAGAGCAAAGAGTTGCTCCTCAACCAACTGAACTTTAGGAAAATATTTACTTTGAGATTCCTTCGGGTATGATAGAGAAACTGCAAGCTAATCCATTTGCAGGAGATGGAACATGCATCCCGATTTACACCTTATCTTTGTGGATGAAGTTTGTTGATTATTTAAGCTTGCAGGTATTCCCGATGATGTTGTCAAAAGGAAGGTCTTCCCTTTATCTTTGAAGGGAGATGCATTGACATGGTATAGGCTACGTGATGATACGAGATCTTGGAATTATAAGCGATTGAAGTTGGAATTTCACCAGAAGTTCTATCCTATGGATCTTGTTCATCGTGATCGTAATTACATATATAATTTTTGGCCTCACGAAGGAGAAAGCATCGCTCAAGCTTGGTGGAGGCTTAAGTCAATGTTATATTCATGCCCCAATCATGAGCTCTCTCGGGAAATGATTATTCAAAACTTTTGTGCTCGGCTTCCTCTTGATAATCGCAACCTGCTCGATACTTCCTGTGCTGGTTCTTATATGCTGAAGACTATTGATTTCAAATGGGACTTATTGGAAAGAATTAAATGCAACTCTGAAGATTGGGGTTCCAATGATGGTAAGGACTTAGGTATGACACCTAAGTTCGATTGTGTTAAATCTTTTATGGATACCGATGCTTTTCGTGGATCTAGCGCTAAGTATGGACTTGACTCTAAGATAGTAGCTTTTTTCTGTGAATCTTTTGCTACTCACATTGATCTCCCTAAAGAGAAGTGGTTTAAATATAATCCTCCTCTTGAAGTGAAAGTAGTTGCACCTATTACAGTTGAAGAAAAGACTATCACCTATAGAAACCCCCATTTCCTATTAGGATAAAATATCATGCTAATTAAGGCTTCGACTATTGTTCATAAGAGTAATACTAGGACTTATACACCTCCTGAGCAAATTAATGTTGAACTTACTATTGCTGTGGTTAAAGATCTCTTGGATGATGATTTAGATGGGCATGTTATTTATTTCTGTGGTGAGACTGCTAATATTGCTAGACCAGATACTAAGATACATAGACATGTCATAGGCATGCCTGTTATTTCTGTTAAAATAGGACATCATTGTTATCATGGCTTATGTGATATCGGTGCTAGTGCTAGTGCGATACCTTATGATCTATATAAAGAAATTATGCACGACATTGCACCCGTTGAATTAGAAGGCATTGATGTTACTATTAAGCTTGCGAATAGGGATACCATTAAACCTATTGGGATTGTTAGAGATGTTGAAGTCTTGTGTGGGAAGGTTAAATACCCTGCTGATTTTCTTGTCCTTGGTTCCCCACAAGATGATTTTTGTCCCATTATTTTTGGTAGACCCTTCTTGAATACAGCTAGTGCTAAGATTGATTGTGAAAAAGATACTGTAACCGTTGGTATAGATGGTATGTCTCATGAGTTTAATTTTGCTAAGTTTCATAGACAACCTCGTGATAGGGAACCACATCGTAAGGATGAGATTATTGGTCTTGCTTCCATTGTTGTTCCTCCTACTGATCTGTTAGAACAATATTTGCTAGACCATGAAAACAATATGTTTATGAAGGAAAGAAGGGAAATAGATGATATGTTCCTTAAACAGGAACCTATGCTGAAACATAACCTTTCCGTTGAAATTCTTGGGGATCCCCCTCCACCCAAGGGTGATCCCGTGTTTGAACTCAAACCATTACCTAATAATCTTAAGTATGCTTATCTTGATGAAAATGAAATATATCCTGTTATTATTAGTGCTAACGTTTCAGAGCAAGAAGAAGAAAGATTATTGAAAACTCTAAAGAAGCACTGAGCAGCTATTGGATATACTCTGGATGATCTCAAGGGCATTAGTCCCATATTATGCCAACACAAAATTATAGTGAAAAAATATGTCAAACCAGTTAGAGATCCTCAAAGACGACTAAATCCCAAGATGAAAGAAGTGGTAAGAAAGGAGATACTAAAGATCCTTGAGGCAGGTATTATTTATCCCGTTGCTGATAGTGAATGGGTAAGTCATGTCCATTGTGTTCCTAAAAAGGGAGGTAGTACCGTTGTTCCTAATGATAAAGATGAATTGATCCCACAAAGAATTATTACAGGTTATAGGATGGTAATTTATTTCCGTAAGTTAAATAAAGCTACTAAGAAAGATCATTACACTTTACCTTTTATTGATCAAAGGCTAGAAAGACTATACAAACACACATTTCTACTTTCTAGATGGTTATTCTGGTTTCTCTCAAATACCTGTGTCAGCGAAGGATCAATCTAAAACTACTTTTACTTGCCCTTTTGGTACCTTTGCTTATTAAAGTATGCCTTTTGGTTTATGTAATGCACCTGCTACCTTGTAAAGATGCATGATCGCTATATTCTCTGATTTTTGTGAAAAGATTTGTGAGGTATTCATGGATGACTTTTCTGTTTATGGATCCTCTTTTGATGATTGTTTGAGCAACCTTGATCGAGTTTTGCAGAGATGCGAAGACACTAGTCTCGTCCTGAATTGGGAAAAGTCTCACTTTATGGTTAATGAAGGCATTTTCTTGGGGCATAAGATTTCCGAGAGAGGTATTGAAGTTGACAAAGTCAAAGTTGATGCTATTTGATAAGATGCCATGTCCCAAGGACATAAAAGGTATAAGAAGTTTCCTTGGTCATGCCTGTTTTTATAGGAGGTTCATTAAGGACTTTTCTAAAATCTCTAGGCCTCTGACTAATTTATTGCAAAAAGATATTCCTTTTGTTTTTGATGATGATTGTGTAGAAGCATTTGAAATACTTAAGAAAGCTTTGATCACTGCACCTATTGTTCAGCCACCTGATTGGAATTTACCTTTTGAAATTATGTGTGATGCTAGTGACTATGTTGTAGGTGTTGTTCTAGGGCAAAAAGTCGATAAGAAATTGAATGTTATCCAGTATGCTAGTAACACTCTTGATACTGCCTAGAGAAATTATGCTACTACTGAAAAAGAATTCTTAGGAGTTGTGTTTGCATGTGATAAGTTTAGACCTTATATTGTTGATTCCAAAGTTACTATTCACACTGATCATGCTGCTATTAAATATCTTATGGAAAAGAAAGATGCTAAGCCTAGACTCATTAGATGGGTTCTCTTGCTCCAATAATTTGATTTGCATATTATTAATAGAAAGGGAGCTGAGAACCCCGTTGCAGACAACTTGTCTAGGTTAGAGAATGTTCTTGATGACCCACTGCCTATTAATGATAGCTTTCCTGATGAACAATTAACGGTTGTTAATCCCTCTCGTACTGCTCCTTGGTATGCTGATTATGCTAATTACATTGTTGCTAAATTTATACCGCCTAGTTTCACATACCAGCAAAAGAAAAGGTTCTTTCACAGGCCGCAAAGTTTCACATACCGGAAGTCGGAGTCCCGAAATAGGCCAGTCCTGACTCGCATGATGGTCATCATAGAGTAGGCGGCATCCTGCACAGCATCCTCAATAGTAACCCCGAGTCCATAGGAGCAGTGGAGGGGCTCGGTAGATCCAGGATAAGATGGAAATATCCCGACAGTGCAAAAATATTGACTTTGATTAAAGTCTCAGAATTGCTCTTCGACCGTGTACTCAGGATACCAACGGTATCCAGCCTCAGTCATTACCCTGACCAACATGGCAGTATGGCCGGGTACATCTAGGCATCGAGTCAAACGAACCACTTGATTCTGAGGACGGGAAGCCATCTGGAGCATGATAAGCACAAGACATTAGAATTTCTAGCAGAAATTGGACAGCATAACGACTGTAAATGCTCAAAAAGGATTTTGAGACATTTTGCAAAGAATAGCATAGACACTCAACAACATCATATCAAGGTTCTGGTCCATCTTAACAACATAATGGGGTGGTAGAACTGAACTAGGCTTGTATCCATCAAACCTATAAGGTACTACTGATTAATAACACGTGAACCTGATAGAGAGAAGATATCCTAATTCCTTAACCCCCGGTGGAAGAATAGACTGACTCAGTTCAGAATGTCATGAGATAAAGGAGTAAAAAGAGCCTTACGTTCCATCCCACAATCAAATTCCCTACATATAACTAAAGCATTTCTAGACTCAACATCGACCAGTTTGGCTTGGAGAACCTACAGGCAGTCCCGCTCTGATGCCAACGCTGTCAGGACCCCGACTCGATGCCACATCGATCTAGCATGTAACACCTCATATCACTTTGCGGCCTCACGCACGGTATTCCCACGGGTGTCATCTTATCTTTGCCCAGGACCGTTTGCGCCTTTTGGCACACGTATATGATAGTGCCGCTAGCATCCATATGGTAAGGAGCCCGGGCTGACATGGCTAGTCGTAAACCCAAAGTGGCACAGACTTACAGGGACAGGCATCCATGACCCAGCATCGAACGTGTCGGTCATCAGCAACTGAATCCGGGCTGTAGCACTGGGCTAGCAGGACTCCGGTAAACCGGGCTGTAGCGGGCTAACAGGACTCTGGTATCCATCGCGTGACATTTCCCCGAAGGGACAGACACAGGAATGAAGAAGGACACATGCCGGCCAGCGTAAGTGTTCCGGAGCAGTAGCAAGCTACCAAGGCTCAGTGGAAACACTAGGAGACATTTCCCGGTAAGAGAGGCTACTAAGAATAAACAACTAGATAGTCAGATCCCACACATACCAAGCATTTCAATCATACACACAATATGCTCGATATGTGCAAATACAACAAGGCATCACAACATGACTCTACAACACAAGTACTTTATTTAAGGGCTCAGAGAGCCATACGTAGCATACACACAAGTACCGGTCACACGACCCACATTCAAGTCATACAGACATACAAGACAACAGCGGAAGTAACTTGTCTGAGTACAGACAACTAGTAAAATAAAAGAGGCTTGGAAAGCCTGGCTATACTACATGGTCCTTCACAAGCTCAGGGTCACCACCTGGGCCTCAGTCTACTCATCAATGTCAACGTCTACGAAGAACCCATCAGAAGAGGGTGCAGCGTCTTCTGAAAAATGTAAATTAAAGCAACATGAGTACAAAGGTACTCAGCAAGACTTACATCAGATCCTACATACATGCACATTATCAAGAAGGGTTGGTGGGGTTATTGCAGCAAGCCAGCTTTGACTCTTGGCTAAGCTATCCTACGATACACCAACTTGAAATGGTTTTGCGCACACGAGTCCACTACTCACCACTTCAATACACCACCGAGGATCCACCTCCGTCATCCTACGGAAGAGCCATCCTCGGCACTCACGCTTATCTTGAGATTTTTAGTAGGATCCATTTACTTGTCTATGAACTGTATAGGCAACCAAGTAGTACTTTACCGCGGACGCGGCTATTCGAATAGATAATGTTAACCCTGCAGGGGTGTACTTCTTCATACATGTTTCCACCACTTAGCGTCTGCACACGACATGTGCTCGGCAGACTTCAAGCGAAAGCTGACGTGGGTGTAGACCACGACCTACCTAAACACCTAAGTCTCTAGTCCAGGTTTATCGCCTATCCAGGTTCCATCCACAGGGAGTCCGGCCGAGGTTTCCCATACGGCCCCGAATGATGTGTACAGGGTTCCCGAGATACCTAACGGATATCCGGTACACCGTGTCACGCACCTACCGCATCACAGCCCACCCCGCGGGTCAGCGCTGTCCACGGCCTCCAGTAAGCTACAAACACCAGAAACTACTTGCAACTCCTGGACAGAGGGCTAGGGTGAATAAGAAGTCGAGCGGGGTCATATTTCAGGGCCCAATGCATGGTAGTAGCTAAATCTTAAATCACACATACAGATATCAGTTCTTAAGGTCGGCTTCAATGAAACAACCCAGCATGTACTCCTACATGGCCTCTCTTCGATAGCTTTACCAAATCGTGTTCACCGCATCACTCTTATTACCGGCATGATCATTTCACTCTAGCTCATCACCCAGATGAACCAGACCTGACACGACTCTAAGCATAGCAGGCATAGCAAGGTAGGAACAACACATACATATGGCTCAATCAACTCCTACACATGCTAGTGGGTTTCATCTAGTTACTGTGGCAATGACAGGTCATGCAGAGGAAATGGGTTCAACTACCGTAGCACACAGCAGTTTGAAACGCGTTGTCTTAATGAAATAAAAGAGAGCAGGAGCGAGAACATGGGATTGTATCGATATGATCAAATGGTTGGTTGCTTGCCTGATGGGTCGATGCACTGATATTGATCTTCGCTAGGGTAATCGTGGTACTCCTCGGAGGCAGAACCTGCCGCAAAGAGCACGAATACAGAACATCACCAAACAATATGCAACAATATGATGCATGCATGAAACATGGCAATATCAGTGTGTTGGGCTGATGCAACTAAGACCAGATGGGTTTGAACCATTTTGAATCAAAGATTCAAGTTTTAAACTCATACATGGCCCTTATAAGTGCTTTATCTAGTTCTGCTCTAAACATCAGGTTAGCTTGCTTAAACACGCATGAAACCAGTACAGATGGATAGATTGGATTTTTCTGATCATTTTTCATATATAAAACTTTGCATTTGGAGTTACAGATTAATTTCTATGATTTTTTAAAGTTTGGGGTATTTACTGGAATTTCCTGTGTAATAATAATTCCAGTAAATAAATTACTGCGTCAGCATTACGTCAGGATGACGTCAGCGGTCAACGGAACAGTCCAGGTCAATCCTGACTAGTGGGTCCCGTGTGTCAGTGTAATTAGTTTAGCTAAATATTAATTAAAACTAATCCTGATAGTTAACAGGGCTGGGCCCCACCTGTCATTGACCCAGGGGGGTCAAACCGAGCCCACTCGTGGTCAAACGGGGGGGGGGGTCAGCGGGGTCAACTCACTGGCGTTTAGCCACCGGCGAGGCCGAACACGGCGGCGAGAGTGGTTTTGTGCATTCTGGCGACTAAATGAGCGGCGGAGGGCATCTACGGGTAGCTAGGAGCAAGCCGCAGCTCTTGGTGGTGGTGGTTGAGCTCGGGGTGGCCGGAAACGGCGCCGACGACGACGTTGGCGGTCGCCGAAGTTTGGGTGAGGTCGAACTCGATGCTAGGGGGGCACGGCGAGGCGCGTGGAGTGATGCTACGGGTTCCTGCGGGTGCGGTGAGTGCGTTGGACACGGTGGTGTGGCCGGTGGTTGGCCGGAGACACGTCGGCGACGAGCTCGGCGGCGGTGCGTGCGGTGAAGCTCCGTGCGCTCGCTGTGGTGCACGAGAACGAGAGAGGAAAGGGGGACAGGTAGCTGGGCTCACGCCAATCTCGTGGAACCAGACGGCGCGGTCGGGGACGAGCTGGTGCGGCGGCGACGGTGAAGGGGATCTCCGGTGACGGCGGAGTCGGCGAGGTCGGTGCAGTGGCTTCGGGGCACGCGAGCGCTCGGGGCTCGACTAGCTCGAAGGAGAGGTGGGCGGCGGAGCTCCTGGACACGGTGGCGCAGCGCGAGGAGGACGGAGAGCGTGACTACAACGACGGTGCTGCTGCGGTGGCGTCGGCCATGGTGTGGGAGAGCGAGGGAGAGGAGCTGGGGGCGAATGGGAATGTCCATGGGGTTCGGGGCACGACGTGGACGTCGTCCAGGCCAGCAGCGAGGTGAGAGGAGGAAGCAGGGCGGCGGGCAGCTGCGTGGCGCACGCTGGCGTCGCCGTCGAGCACCTGCCTGCCTGCCTGGCAAAGGCAAGCAGCTCGCTGGAGCGGCTGCTGGGCTGGCTAGGCGGGCTGCCAAGTTAGTTCACTCTCTCTCTCTCTCTTATTTATCTTTTTAATTATTCTGTAACTTTGTGGACTTTCTAAAAATACCTAAACAACTCCAAAATTCCCCAAACTGCTCATGGCCACTATCTGGAATATAAACAACATGGAACATTTTAGTTTGGGGTTATTTGAGCATTTAAAATAATTTATATAATTTAAATGCCCAAACTCAAATACTTATGATTTAATTCAAAGACCTTAGGATGACCTAGAAAATTGAGCACCACTTTTGGCAGAGGTTCTGAACCAAGACAAAAATGATGGACATTTTAGAAGGGCATTTCAGGTTCATTGAAAATATTTTTAGTAAACCCTAGTTGGTTTCAGAGGGGGCTGGGGGTTCTGTCATCCCCATTTCAAGTTTCTGTTGAGAAAAATAGACATGATGCAACACTCTAATGCATGAACAAGCTAGGGTGTGACAACTCACCCCCACTCAAAAGAATCTCGTCCCGAGATTCAGGTTCCTCCGGAAAGAAGGCGGGGTACTCAAGTCGAAGACGATCCTCCCTTTCCCAAGTTGCTTCCTTCTCAGAATGGTGCGACCATTGAACCTTGAGAAACTTGATATTATGATGTCGAGTGGTACGCTCGGCTTGATCGAGGATACGAACGGGGTACTCTCGATACGTGAGGTTATCTTGAAGATCAAACATTTCATGGTCAACTCCACGGAAAGGATCCGAGAAGCAACGCCTGAGTTGGGAAACGTGGAAGACATCGTGGACTCTGGAGAGATGCGGAGGTAGTTCCAATTGGTAGGCAACTTCTCCCCGTTTAGTGAGAATGCGAAAGGGTCCAATGTAGCGAGGAGCCAATTTGCCTTTGATACCGAAACGATGGGTTCCCTTCAGAGGAGTAACCCGAAGGTAAGCCTTCTTGTCAACCTCAAAAGTCATAGCCTTATGTTTTCGGTCGTATTGACTCTTTTGACGAGATTGGGCTGTTTTCAACTTTTCACGAACAATGCGAACTTGCTCTTCTGCTTCCTGGATCATGTCCGGGCCAAAGAATTGTCTTTCCCCGGTTTCTGACCAGTTAAGAGGCGTTCGACACCTTCGTCCATAGAGAACTTCAAAAGGGGCTTTACCCAAGCTAGATTGATAGCTGTTGTTATAAGCAAATTCAGCAAATGGAAGGCATTTCTCCCAATCCATTCTGAATGAGATAACACAATCTCGAAGCATGTCTTCTAGAATCTGGTTAACACGTTCTACTTGACCACTTGATTGAGGGTGAAAAGCAGTGCTAAAGGAAAGGCGGGTTCCCATAGCATTTTGGAAACTTTCCCAAAATCAAGAGGTGAAGAGACTTCCTCGATCCGAGTTAATTTCCAGTGGAACACCATGGAGGGATACTATTCGGGAGATGTACAAATCTGCTAGTTGACTAGCGGTTATATTTCGCGAACAGGTAAGAAATGAGCCACTTTGGAAAGACGATCAATAACGATGAAGATAGCATTATTCCCTCTTTTGGTCCTGGGAAAACCGGTAATGAAATCCATACCAATTTTGTCCCATTTCCATTCAGGAATAGCTAAAGGTTGAAGGGTGCCAGCAGGCCGTTGATGCTCTGCTTTTACACGACGACAGACGTCACAACTAGCAACAAACTGAGCAATGTCTCTCTTCATCCTAGTCCACCAGAACCTCTGGCATAGGTCCTGATACATCTTGGTACTACCGGGATGAATGGTGAGAGGAGATTCATGAGCCTCCTTAAGGATCAATTGCCGTAGATGCTGGTTCTTTGGAACCACTAAACGGTTCTCAAAGTACACAACACCATGATCTTTTGTGGAGAAACATCTAGCACCTCCGCTAGCAATGTTCTCCTTGATCCTAGATAGTCCTTTATCTCGCTTTTGGGCAGCGATGATTTGATCCGTAAGAGTAGGTTTCGCCACCAAGGTGGAAAGAAATCCTTGAGGAACGATGTGAAGATTAAGCTTCCGAAATTTCTCATGGAGAAGCGGTTGACTTTGTTGTAACATCAGATTGTTACAATAAGATTTACGACTTAGTGCATCAGCCATGACATTGGCCTTTCCTGGGGTGTATGTTATCCCTAAGTCGAAATCTGTGATCAACTCGACCCAACGTCTTTGCCTAAGATTCAAATCCGGTTGGGTGAATATGTACTTCAGACTTTGGTGATCAGTGAAGATTTCGCAACGGTTACCGAGGAGGTAATGTCGCCAGGTTTTAAGTGCATAGACTACAGCTGCAAGCTCTAGATCATGAGTAGGATAATTCTCCTCATGTGGGTGCAATTGCCGTGAAGCATAAGCAATTACGTGGCGATCTTGCATAAGAATGCAACCTAGTCCTTGTCGCGAGGCGTCGCAATAGATAACAAAGTCCTTAGAGAAATCTGGTGGTACCAATACAGGAGCAAATGTCAGGCGTCTTTTCAGTTCCTGGAAGCTGTGCTCACATTGTGGAGTCCACTCGAACTTTTTATCTTTCTTGAGGAGTTCAGTTAGAGGTTTAGCAACCTTGGAGAAGTTCTCGACAAAGCGGCGACAATAGCTCGCTAGGCCAAGGAAACTCCGAACTTGCTTGACCGATTCAGGTTGAGTCCAATTAAGGACGTCTTGAACTCGCTCGGGGTTAACAGCAATACCCTTACCAGAAATTACATGTCCTAGATAGGTCACTTCTGGCAACCAAAATTCGCACTTAGAAAATTTGGCATAAAGGCGATGCTCTCGAAGTTTCATCAACACTAGCCTTAGATGTTCGGCATGTTCCTCCTCGTTCTTGGAGCAGATGAGTATATCATCGAGGTAAACCACGACGAATTTATCCAAATACTCCATGAAGATTGAGTTCATTAACCGAGAAAAGGTGGCTGGGGCATTGGTTAAACCGAAGGACATGACGGTGTACTCGTATTGGCCATAACGAGTAACAAAGGCCGTTTTAAGAATGTCCCCGTTCCTGATTTTGATTTGATGGTAGCCCAACCTCAAATCCATTTTAGAGAAGATTGAGGATCCAGCGAGCTGATCATACAGGTCGTTGATCTTGGGGAGCGGATACTTGTTCTTGATTGTGACCAAGTCGACGGGTCGATATCTACAACCATCCGGTCCGTACCATCCTTCTTCTTGACGAAGAGGACGGGGCAAGCCCATGGAGATGAACTAGGTCGGATGAAACCCTTTTTCAAGGACTCATCGAGTTGTTTCTTAAGTCCGGCTAGTTCAAAAGGTGCCATCTTGTAGGGTCTTCTAGAAATTGGGACAGTTCCTGGAATGAGATCTATTACGAACTCGACATCTCTGTCAGGTGGAACACCTGGCAATTCTTCTGGAAAGACATCCGGAAAGTCACAGACTACCGGAACGTCTTCGAGGTCTGGCAAAGGACTGGCGTTAAGAGAATATAGCTGTCGCTTGGCTACTCGGGTCAAGACATTGACTATCTTTCCCAAGGGATGTGTGAGTTGAACAGTCCTAGAGAAACAATCAATGTTGGCATGATGGGCTGACATCCAGTCCATACCCAAGATGATATTAATATCGGAAGATTTGAGAGCTATCAAAGATGTGAGAAAAACAAGTCTGTCGACTTGAATTTCATTCCCATGGCTTACTCTAGAAGTTTGCCATTTGGATCCCGGGGTTTGAATTACCATAGAGGTGGGCATCTCACAGAATGTGGCATTATGCAGACGAGCATAGCTCTCGGATATAAATGAATGAGATGCTCCAGTACCGAAAAGAACAGATGCCACGTGGCAGTTAACAAGGAGCGTACCGAGAACAACGTTGGGATCCTCTTGAGCTTCTTCAGCAGAGATACAGTTGACATGGCCACATGCAGCGGTGGCCGGCTTGGCGTAGAACACTTTTCCTGTCGGCTTGCCACGGCCAATAGCTTTTCCAGACTGGTAGGGTTGGTTTGGGGGCACTCGCGCAAATAGTGGCCCGATTCCCCACACTTAAAGCAAGTCACGGAGCTGGTACGTGGAGGAGCATTGTTGGTCGGACCACCATAGGGCTTGGCTGGTGCAAACGGTTGAGCGGGGCGAGGCGCCTGAAAGGATGGCCTCGGTGTGAACCTGGGTGGCAGGGCGGTGTTAGGCACCCACACGCGGCGCTTCTGAGGACCAGCACCGGATGAGGAACCCATGTCACGGCCATGCTTGCGTGTTGCTTCATAATCAGTCTGACCAGACTCAGCACTGATGGCTTTGTTAACAAGCTTCTGAAAGATGTGCACTCATGCAGACGGATGTCCTGGCGAAGCTCAGGGCTAAGTCCCTTGCGGAACCTTGCGTGCTTCTTGGCATCAGTAGAGACTTCCTCAGTTGCATATCGTGCAAGGCTACCGAACTCCCTGCTGTAAGCGTCAACAGAGAGTCGACCTTGAGTGAAACTGCAGAACTCCTCACGTTTACGGTCCATGAGACCCTCCGGAATGTGATGTTCACGGAAAGCCTCGCTGAATTCATCCCAAGTAGTGACATGGCCTGCTGGGCGCATAGCTTCGTAGTTCTCCCACCAGAGACTAGCGGGGCCTTCGAGATGATATGCAGCAAAGGTGACCTTATTAGCCTCAGCTACGAGTGCAGAGCGTAGCTTATGAGTAATACTGCGAAGCCAGTCATCAGCGTCGAGGGGCTCGACGGAGTGGTGGAAAGTGGGTGGATGTAACTTGATGAAATCACTGAGTGACACCAAGTTATTCCTCTGATGGTGTGTTGTGTTTTGCTCGATGCGCTCCAACAAACGGTAGGTCTCCCGCTTGTTTCTCTCGGCTTCCAGCGTAACTTCGGCCAGAGAGGGAGGGTGAGGCAGGTTAATTCCCCCAACTCTACTGCCTTCGGCCTGCTCTGGGGGAGTAGGGTTGGTGCGGGTGTTAACCATCCTAGGGAAACAAAACAATGGTTTAGTCCAGGATGATAGGATTTTGACATAGAAATGTAGAATGTAATGGATAACTTGGAATGTAAGATGATCATCCGTATGACATGGTAGATACAGAAACTGCTTCTTTTATTCCATCGTCATCCACACCATACAAGGTTTAGTACAGAACCAAAGAAAGTACTACTACGGTGAAAAGAGGATTACATCTCATCGGAGGCATTCCAAGCTCCTATACATTATTTTTCTACACCTTCGGAAGGCGGTACAAGCTAAGTCATATCCCACGAGTCACACAGGACAGTGGGCAACACAACTAGTACGATACTAGTGATACTACTACTAACTCAGACAGCTCCGTAGTAGTCTTCATAGAAGTCACCACCATAGCCTGGAAGCTCAACGTGATCATCCGGAAACAGTCGGTCCCGTGGAGCTTGTGGACCATAGGGGCTAGGACGAGGTCTTGGACCAACAAATGGTGGCCTGCGGGGACCACGAGGTGGGGTGATGCCTCCTACATCACGCCAATCCATCATGTCTGGCAGAGCAGATCTCACAGGATAGAGATCTCGCATATCCATATACCCAGCTTGCACAGCCGGTGCAAACCGAGTCAAAGTGGCCCAATGATCATCACGGGTATTGAAAAGCTCTAGTCTCAAGGCTCGATTTTCACGGTCCTTGTCTTCAAGCAACTGTGCAGTGGTGCGGGTCAGTGAGTCCTCCTGAGTGGAGTCAGCATAGATAGCCTGGATATACCCTTGTGCTCCCAGGAGTGAAGCTGGCATATACCGGAAGTTGGAGTCCCGAAATAGGACAGTCCTGACTCGCATGATGGTCATCATAGAGTAGGCGGCATCCTGCACAGCCATCTCAATAGTAACCCCGAGTCCATAGGAGCAGTGGAGGGGCTCGGTAGATCCAGGATAAGATGGAAATATCCTGACAGTGCAAAAATATTGACATTGATTAAAGTCTCGGAATTGGTCTTCGACCGTGTACTCAGGATACCAACGGTATCCAGCCTCAGTCATTACCCTGACTAACATGGCAGTATGGCCGGGTACATCTAGGCATCGAGTCAAACGAACCACTTGATTCTGAGGACGGGAAGCCATCTGGAGCATGATAAGCACAAGACATTAGAATTTCTAGCAGAAATTGGACAGCATAACGACTGTAAATGCTCAAAAAGGATTTTGAGACATTTTGCAAAGAATAGCATAGACACTCAACAACATCATATCAAGGTTCTGGTCCATCTTAACAACATAATGGGGTGGTAGAACTGAACTAGGCTTGTATCCATCAAACCTATAAGGTACTACTTATTAATAACACGTGAACCTGATAGAGAGAAGAGATCCTAATTCCTTAACCCCCGGTGGAAGAATAGACTGACTCAGATCAGAATGTCATGAGATAAAGGAGTAAAAAGAGCCTTACGTTCCATCCCACAATCAATTCCCCTACATATAACTAAAGCATTTCTAGACTCAACATCGACCAGTTTGGCTTGGAGAACCTACAGGTAGTCCAGCTCTGATGCCAACGCTGTCAGGACCCCGACTCGATGCCACATCGATCTAGCATGTAACACCTCATATCACTTTGCGGCCTCACGCACGGTATTCCCACGGGTGTCGTCTTACCTTTGCCCGAGACCGTTTGCGCCTTTTGGCACACGTATATGATAGTGCCGCTAGCATCCATATGGTAAGGAGCCCGGGCTGACATGGCTAGTCGTAAACCCAAAGTGGCACAGACTTACAGGGACAGGCATCCATGACCCAGCATCGAACATGTCGATCATCAGCAAGTGAATCCGGGCTGTAGCACTGGGCTAGCAGGACTCCAGTAAACCGGGCTGTAGCGGGCTAACAGGACTCTGGTATCCATCGCGTGACATTTCCCTGAATGGACAGACACAGGAACGAAGAAGGACACATGCCGGCCAGCCTAAGTGTTCCGGAGCAGTAGCAAGCTACCAAGGCTCAGTGGAAACACTAGGAGACATTTCCCGGTAAGAGAGGCTACTAAGAATAAACAACTAGATAGTCAGATCCCACACATACCAAGCATTTCAATCATACACACAATATGCTCGATATGTGCAAATACAACAAGGCATCACAACATGACTCTACAACACAAGTACTTTACTTAACGGCTCAGAGAGCCATACATAGCATACACACAAGTACGGGTCACACGACCCACATTCAAGTCATACAGACATACAAGACAACAGCGGAAGTAACTTGTCTGAGTACAGACAACTAGTAAAATAAAAGAGGCTTGGAAAGCCTGGCTATACTACGTGGTCCTTCACAAGCTCAGGGTCACCACCTGGGCCTCAGTCTACTCATCGATGTCAACGTCTATGAAGAACCCATCAGAAGGGGGTGCAGCGTCTTCTGAAAAATGTAAATAAAGCAACATGAGTACAAAGGTACTCAGCAAGGCTTACATCAGATCCTACATACATGCACATTATCAAGAAGGGTTGGTGGGGTTATTGCAGCAAGCCAGCTTTGACTCTTGGCTAAGCTATCCTACGATACACCAACTTGAAATGGTTTTGCGCACACGAGTCCACTACTCACCACTTCAATACACCATCGAGGATCCACCTCCGTCATCCTACGGAAAAGCCATCCTCGGCACTCACGCTTATCTTGAGATTTTTAGTAGTATCCATTTACTTGTCTATGAACTGTATAGGCAACCAAGTAGTCCTTTACCGCGGACGCGGCTATACGAATAGATAATGTTAACCCTGCAGGGGTGTACTTATTCATACATGTTTCCACCACTTAGCGTTTGCACACGACATGTGCTCGGCAGACTTCAAGCGAAAGCCGACGTGGGTGTAGACCACGACCTACCTAAACACCTAAGTCTCTAGTCCAGGTTTATCGCATATCCAGGTTCCATCCGCAGGGAGTCCGGCCGAGGTTTCCAATACGGCCCCGAACGATGTGTATAGGGTTCCCGAGATACCTAACGGATATCCGGTACACCGTGCCACGTACCTACCGCATCACAGCCCACCCCGCGGGTCAGCGCTGTCCACGGCCTCTAGTAAGCTACAAACACCAGAAACTACTTGCAACTCCTGTACAGAGGGCTAGGGTGAATAATAAGTCGAGCGGGGTCATATTTCAGGGCCCAATGCATGGTAGTAGCTGAATCTTAAATCACACATACAGATCTCAGTGCTTAAGGTCGGCTTCAATGAAACAACCCACCATGTACTCCTACATGGCCTCTCATCGATACCTTTACCAAATCGTGTTCACCGCATCACTCTTATTACCGGCATGATCATTTCACTCTAGCTCATCACCCAGATGAACCAGACCTGACACGACTCTAAGCATAGCAGGCATAGCAAGGTAGGAACAACACATACATATGGCTCAATCAACTCCTACACATGCTAGTGGGTTTCATCTAGTTACTGTGGCAATGACAGGTCATGCAGAGGAAATGGGTTCAACTACCGTAGCACACAGCAGTTTGAAACGCGTTGTCTTAATGCAATAAAAGAGAGCAGGAGCGAGAACATGGGATTGTATCGATATGATCAAATGGTTGGTTGCTTGCCTGATGGGTCGATGCACTGATATTGATCTTCGCTAGGGTAATCGTGGTACTCCTCGAAGGCAGAACCTGCCGCAAAGAGCACCAATACTATCACCAAACAATATGCAACAATATGATGCATGCATGAAACATGGCAATATGAGTGTGTTGGGCTGATGCAACTAAGACCAGATGGGTTTGAACCATTTTGAATCAAAGATTCAAGTTTCAAACTCATACATGGCCCTTATAAGTGCGTTATCTAGTTCTGCTCTAAACATCAGGTTAGCTTGATTAAACATGCATGAAACCAGTACAGATGGATATATTGGATTTTTCTGATCATTTTTCATATATAAAACTTTGCATTTGGAGTTACAGATTAATTCCTATGATTTTTTAAAGTTTGGGGTATTTACTGGAATTTCCCGTGTAATAATAATTCCAGTAAATAAATTACTACGTCAGGATGACGTCAGCAGTCAACGGAACAGTCCAGGTCAACCCTGACTAGTGGGTCCCGTGTGTCAGTGTAATTAGTTTAGCTAAATATTAATTAAAACTAATCCTGATAGTTAACAGGGCTGGGCCCCACCTGTCATTGACCCAGGGGGGTCAAACCGAGCCCAC
>NC_041381.1:262077469-262090917 GCF_002162155.2 Triticum dicoccoides | reverse complement strand
CGGCGGCGAGAGTGGTTTTGTGCATTCCGGCGACTAAATGAGCGGCGGAGGGCATCTACGGGTAGCTGGGAGCAAGCCGCAGCTCTTGGTGGTGGTGGTTGAGCTCGGGGTGGCCGGAAACGGCGCCAGCGATGATGTTGGCGGTTGCCGGAGTTCGGGTGAGGTCAAACTCGACGCTAGGGGGCACGACGAGGCGCGTGGAGTGATGCTACGGGTTCCTGCGGGTGCGGTGAGTGCGTTGGACACAGTGGTGTGGCCGGTGGTTGGCCGGAGACACGTCGGTGACGAGCTCGGCGGCGGTGCTTGTGGTGAAGCTCCGTGCGCTCGCTATGGTGCACGAGAACGAGAGAGGAAAGGGGGGAGAGGTAGCTGGGCTCATGGCGATCTCGAGGAACCAGACGGCGCGGTCGGGGACGAGCTGGTGCGGCGGCGACGGCGAAGGGGATCTCCGGTGACGGCGGAGTCGGCAAGGTCGGTGCAGTGGCTTCGGGGCACGCGAGCGCTCGGGGCTCGACTAGCTCGAAGGAGAGGAGGGCGGCGGAGCTCCTGGACACGGTGGCGCGGCGCGAGGACGACGGAGAGCGCGACTACGACGACGGTGCGGCTGCGGTGGCGTCGGCTATGGTGTGGGAGAGAGAGGGAGAGGAGCTGGGGGCGAATGGGTGTGTCCACGGGGTTCGGGGCACGACGTGGAGGTCGTCCAGGCCAGCAGCGAGGTGAGAGGAGGAAGCAGGGCGGCGGGCAGCTGCGTGGTGCACGCTGGCGTCGCCGTCGAGCACCGGCCTGCCTGCCTGGCGAAGGGAAGCAGCTCGCTGGAGCGGCTGCTGGGCTGGGCCGGCTGGTGGGCGGCTAGGCGGGCTGCCAGGTTAGTTCACTCTCTTTCTCTCTTATTTATCTTTTTAATTATTCTGTAACTTTGTGGACTTTCTAAAAATACCTAAGCAACTCCAAAATTCCCCAAACTGCTCATGGCCACTATCTGGAATATAAACAGCATGGAACATTTTAGTTTGGGGTTATTTGAGCATTTAAAATAATTTATATAATTTAAATGCCCAAACTCAAATACTTATGATTTAATTCAAAAACCTTAGGATGACCTAGAAAATTGAGCACCACTTTTGGCAGAGGTTCTGAACCAAGACAAAAATGATGGACATTTTAGAAGGGCATTTCAGGTTCATTGAAAATATTTTTAGTAAACCCTAGTTGGTTTCAGAGCGGGCTGGGGGTTCTGTCATCCCCATTTCAAGTTTCTGTTGAGAAAAATAGACATGATGCAACACTCTAATGCATGAACTAGCTAGGGTGTGACAAGTTATGTGGCTCATTACCTCACAAACTCCAAGGTCTACGGGGACTTGGAGCATGATGGCTGGACCTCTGAAGAAGAGGAAGACTATGAGCCTAAAGTAAAGGAGGAGACGAGTTCAGACAAAGACGAAGCCCTATTACCTCAGCCTGGGGACATGCATGTGGAGTTTAAAAAGTCAAGCCTCCTTGATAGAGCAAAGAAGCCAAAGATCGAGTTTATCCCTTTTCGTCTATTGCAGGAAAATAAACAGGAATTACGCAAAAGAGTATTAAGCCTTGAGCAGGAGATCGAAGACCTAAAGGAGCAAAATATTATACTCAAGCATAAATTGAGGAACAAACCCACATCTGCAACGACCCCTACTTCATCACCTCCGAGGACATAATCACATTGGTATGGGCACTCCCCTTGGCAACTGCCAAGCTTGGGGGAGGTGCCCCGGTATCGTATCACCATCACACTCCTATCTTTACTGTTTTATTTAGTTTGATCCTTTTAGTAGTATCTTGATCTAGTAGATTGAAGTTTTGATATCAAGTAGTTTTGATTTTTGCATTGTGATCTCTTTTTGTAATCGAGTGCATGAGTTATCTATAATAAAGATTAGTGTTGAGTCAAGGGCTTTGCTATGTTTCTATGATCTTGAGAAAGTAGAAAGAATAAAAGAGTTCATATTGATCTTTTGGATAATGATAACTTCATAGATAGAAAGTATGAGGCATAAAAATTGTTGAGAGTTGATGAATGTAGTTTTGGTCATCGTTGCAATTAATAGGAAGTGATAAGAAAAGAGGGGTTCACGTACAAATATATTATCTTGGACACCTTTTATAATTGGGAGCACTCATTAAGTATGACATGCTAAAAGAATTGACGTTGGACAAGGAAGACAACATAATGGTTTATGTTTTCGCTCATAATAGCCAAATTCCTTGCACCAAGTAGAGATACTACTTGTGCTTCCAAATATCCTTAAACCCAGTTTTGCCATGAGAGTCCGCCATACCTACCTATGGATTGAGTAAGATCCTTCAAGTAAGTTGTCATGCTGCAAGCAATAAAAAATTGCTATCTAAATATGTGTGACTTATTAGTATAGAGAAAATAAGCTTTGTACGAACTTCATAATAAAGGTCCACGTACAAGGTGCAATATAAAGTGACGTTCTTTTGCATTAAGATTTTGTTCATCAACCCTAAACGCACATGACAACCTCTGCTTCCCTTTGCGAAGGGCCTATCTTTTACTTTATGTTTTTACTTTGTGCTTGAGTCAAGGTGATCCACACCTTTCCCTTTTTCATTTTATCCTTTGGCAAGCTCTTCGTGTTTGAAAGATCATGATATATATATATCCAATTGGATGTTAGTTAGCATGGGCTACTATTGTTGACATCACCTAAAGGTGAATACATTGGGAGGCAACACAATAAGCCCCTATCTTTCTCAGTGTCCGGCTGAAACTCCATAACCACAAGTATTGCGTGAGTGTTAGCAATTATAGAAGACTACAAGATAGTTGTGTGAATTTGCTGAAAAGCTCTTTTGTTGACTCTTTCTAATGTTATGATAAATTGCAATTGCTTCAATGACTGGGATTATAGTTTGTTAGTTCTCAATGAAGTTTTTGAACCATACTTGACATTGTGAATTGATTGTTACTTGAGCATAAGAAATCATATGATAAAATCTACATATGTTGCTGTTATAAGAATGATCATGATGCCCTCATGTCCGTATTTTGTTTTTATCGACACCTCTATCTCTAAACATGTGGACATATTTTTCGATATCGGCTTCTGCTTGAGGACAAGCAAGGTCTAAGCTTGGGGGAGTTGATACGTCCATTTTGCATCATGCTTTTATATCAATATTTATTGCATTATGGGCTGTTATTACACATTATATCTCAATACTTATGGCTATTCTCTCTTAATTTACAAGGCTTATCATGAAGAGGGGGAATGCCGGCAGTTGGAATTCTGGCTTGAAAAAGAGCAAACATTGGAAACCTATTCTGCACTGCTCCAAAAATCCTAAAACTCCACGAAACATGTTTTTGGAATTAATAAGAATTCTTGGGCGAAAGAAATACACCAGGGGGCCCACACCCAGTCCAAGAGAGTGGAGGGCGCGCCCCCCTACTGGGCACGCCCCCTGTCTCCTGGACCCCCTGGTGGGCCCCCGGTGTCCATCTTCTGCTATATTAGAGCTTTTACCCTGGAAAAAATCATGGGCAAGCTTACGGGACGAAACTCCGCCGCCACGAGGCGGAACCTTGGCGGAATCAATTTAGGGCTTCGGCGGAGCTGTTCTGCCTGGGACACTTCCCTCCGGGAGGGGGAAATCATCACCAACATCATCACCAATGATCCTCTCATCGAGAGGGGGTCATTCTCCATCAACATCTTCACCAGCACCATCTCCTCTCAAAACCCTAGTTCATCTCTTGTATCCAATCTTGTATCAAAACCACAAATTGGTACCTGTGGGTTGCTAGTACTGTTGATTACTCCTTGTAGTTGATGCTAATTGGTTTACTTGGTGGAAGATCATATGTTCAGATCCTTAATGCATATTATTACTCCTCTGATTATGAACATGAATATGCTTTGTGAGTAGTTACGTTTGTTCCTGAGGACATGGGTGAAGTCTTGCTATTAGTAGTCATGTGAATTTGGTATTCGTTCGATATTTTGATGAGATGTATGATGTCTTTTCCTCTAGTGGTGTTATGTGAACGTCGACTACATGACACTTCACCATTATTTGGGCCTAGAGGAGGGCATTGGGAAGTAATAAGTAGATGATTGGTTGCTAGAGTGACAGAAGCTTAAACCCTAGTTTATGCATTGCTTCGTTAGGGGCTGATTTGGATCCATATGTTTAATGTTGTGGTTAGGTTTACCTTAATACTTCTTTTGTAGTTGCGGATGCTTGCAATAGGGGTTAATCATAAGTGGGATGCTTGTCCAAGTAAGGGTAGTACCCAAGCACCAGTCCACCCACATATCAAATTATCAAAGTACCGAACGCGAATCATATGAGCGTGATGAAATCTAGCTAGACGATAATTCCCATGTGTCCTCGGGAGCTCCTTTCTCATTATTAGAAATTGTCCAGGCTTATCCTTTGCTACATAAAGGATTGGGCCACCTTGCTGCCCTTTATTTACTTTATTTACTTGTTACTCGTTACTATGTATCTTATCACAAAACTATCTATTACCTATAATTTCAGTGCTTGCAGAGAAAACCTTACTGAAAACCGCTTATCATTTCCTTCTGCTCCTCGTTGGGTTCGACACTCATACTTATCGAAAGGACTACGATAGATCCCCTACACTTGTGGGTCATCACCCACTCTTTTGGAATTCAAGGATTTTAAGTATGATAACTGTTCTTTGATTGAGTGTATTTCCTTATTGCAATCCATGCTAAATTCGCCCAACGCTTATGAACAAAATAAGGCATTTACTAAACATATTGTAGAAGCGGTGATGAAAGCTTTAGAAGAAAAGCTAGAATTGGGGGTTTCAATACCTAGGAAATTATATGATGAGTGGGAACCCACCATTAAAGTCAAAATTAAAAATTATTAGTGCAATGCTTTATGCGATTTGGGTTCTAGCATTTTCACAATACCAAAATCTCTATTGATGTGCTAGGTTTTACCAATATGGGTGAATGTGCTCTTAATTTGCACTTAGCGGATTCCACTACTAAGAAACCTTTGGGCAGAATAAATGATGTTCTTATTCTTGCAAATAGGAATTATGTGCCCATTTCATTGTGCTTGATATTGGTTGTAATCTGTCTTGTCCCATAACACTTGGTAGTCCTTTCCTACGAATCATAGGTGCCATTATTGATATGAAGGTAGGGAATATAAAATTTCAATTTCCGTTAAATAAGGGTGTGGAACACTTCCCTAGAAAGAGAACTAAGCCACCATGTGAATCAATTATTAGGGCCATATATTGAATTAATTTGAAGGATGACAACACTTGAATCTATGCATTACGCCTAGCTAGGGGCATAAAACAATAGCGCTAGTTGGGAGGCAACCCAATAGTTAACTTAATTTTCTTATTTCTTTTTATGCTTTTTTGTGCACAAAATTATGCTAATGTTATGGTTGTGTTTTTGTGTTTTAATTAGTGTTTATGCCAAGTAAAGCCTTTGGGATGATTTGGATGATAGTTGCTTTCATTCTGTGCAAAAACAGAAACTTTTGCGTCTAGTAGAATAATTTTTAAAATTTGCTGTACTGTGATAAAATTTTCATTTTTACACATGATTGATAAACAAATTTGTAATTGCTCGAGACTGACGTTCCAGACGCCTTCCATGTATTTCGAGTTTGTCGCGTTGATTGATTGTTTTGTTGCATTCATCATGGCATCATTTGCATTGCATCATGTCATCATGTCCCTAAATCTTTTGCAGCCAAATGTTTTCTCAAATAAATAAAATGTATGGGTCTTCGATCCATTTGAACTGAGGGATATTCACAATGGTGATATCTCTTTATAAGATGTACAAAGTCTCCTAATATTATTAGGGAGCTATAATGAAAAATATCCCATTAATTTGGAATCAACCATAACAAACTTGCATCTTAATTCCCCTCTTGTTTTGTAAATCATTTAAATCCTGCATCTTCTCCAAATAATCCTCCTCTAGTTTTGGAAATTTGATATATCAAAGTAGCCACATGCCAAATTTTAGTTCAATTCAGATTTATTTGGCTCTCCCAAATAAATCCTTTGCTTCTCTTTTGTTTTTCTATAAATAGAAGAAGAAAACTTTCTTTTCTCTTCACCCAATGTTGGCCCAACTCCCCTTCTCTATTTTTTTCGTTCTATGCACTTCAAGCCATAGTGAGACGAGCCCGTTAGGCCTAGCCGCAGCCCCCGTTAACCATGAGCCTCACCCCAATCCAACCTTGTAGCGACCAGACCTCAAACAGTCCGATATTTGTGCATCAGTGTCATCCCTGGATCGGTAATGCTGACACGCACAATACTTGAAGGATTTATAATAGAGTAGCAATTACACACTTATTACATTGAATGTATCAAAAGAGAACTTATTACAATAAATATGGCTTAAGGCCATCTAATAACGATAACAGCGGAAGGCTTGGAAGATAAAGTGAGTCCATCAACTCCAACGGCATCACTGAGTGAAATATCATGACCAAAGGCACCTTACTCGTCGTCTAAAAAGTCTGCAACATGAACATCGCAGTCCGAAAATGGGTCAGCACATGGAATATGCTGGCAATGTAACACATAGAGAGTAATGAACAGAATAATGCTATCACTACATGCATATATGGCTGGTGGAAAGCTCTATGGTTACAGTTTTGCATAAAGATAATTTCCCCCTACAACAAAGGAATAAATTTTATTTAACTATCATGGTGGTTGTTAAACATTGAGAAGGTTCACCCAACTGAATCCCAATTAAGCATCATCATTAAACTCAACAAATTAATTTAAGTAACATGATGAGATTCACATGATAATCCAAGTACTAGATACTCAAAACTTCCATAACCGGGGACACGGCTAACCATGATTAGTTTGTACACTCTGTTGAGGTTTGCGCACTTTTCCCCACAAGACTCGATCTCCTCCGTTGGATTTCTCCCACTACATGGAGTTTGAGAAACGGATGACCGAGACACAGTCTTTCAGAAGCGTTAGCACCTTACGATGGGTAGATCGTTACACCTACTTTCCCCTACAGCTGCTACTCTACCACTATAAGAGTTCACACGACTTAATCAACTATGCTAGATCCCATAGTAGCTTGTGGCTGCACACATAAGTTTCTAGCATGAATAATCTCATGATCCCTTTGAGCCTGGGTGGTGGTCCATAAAAAATAGGCAATCACTGGGTTCCCCAGGTGCCTCAATCCACCCAGCTGTGTATTTAAGTTGCCACCTTAAGTTGAACCATTAATTAACAATACTCACATCTGTCATGGATACACTCACCCAATCCATGTCTACTAGCATAGCATAGCAATATAAGCAAACGTAGAAGTAACTCCCAAATGTTTGATAATAAACAGGACATAGGTACTACCTCATCTACTTCCTAAAACCCACATATTAATCAGATCCTAACCATGCAATTGTTTGAGGATTGATCTAATGCAATAAAACTGGATAGTAAAGAGGTATGATCAAAGTGTTACTTGCCTTGCTGATGATCCGTGAAACCTAGAGATTCAAAGTAGCAAGCGGCGCACTCCGGGTACTCTATCACAAACAAACAAGCATACAATAAGCACACATCCAATGCACAGGTAAAAATCAAATAAAAGATCAAACCAGAAAGTCAACTTAAGAACTATGGTTTGCAAAAAGAATCAAATCAAACGAAGCAACGAAACTCAAACGGCGAAAGAAAGAAGCTTCGTTTACTAATCTGGACCTAAGTCAAATTTTACAGCAGCAAAAACTTGTTTAAGTTGGTCAAACGGAAACAGGGCATCGAGGCGAAACTCTAGGTGCTTGAATCGCCTGATTCCGACAAACGAGCGAAAAGTTATACTAGAACGAATATCAGATCAGAAATCACGATCGGAAACAATCACGAAAAAACCCAAGAAAAAGAAAAACTGAGGAACAGGCTAACGAATGAACGTTCGCTGTCTACGGCTAAACGGTGAAAACCGTTTGTTAAAACGAACGTATGGACGAACGTTCGCTAAATAACTAAACCGAGAAAAATCGGCAAACCGAATCTAAAAAAACGGATCTAGGGTTTAAAAAAAACAAACGATTTTATATAAAAAAAAAGGCGGCGGCTACGGCGGGGTTCTGGGGAGGCGGCGGGGTGGCGGATCGGCAGCGGGGCGGCGGATGGCGGCGGGGCGACGGCGGCGGCGGCGCGCAGCTGCGGCGGTGGCGGCGGTGGCGGTAGCGGCGGCGACGGCGGTGGCTAGGGTTAGGGCGCGGGTGGGCTGGGGCGGCGATGTGGGCTTCAGGGCTGGGGGCCCCGGCTTATAAAGCCCCCCTCCCCGGCGGAGTCCCGCTCGGGTACGGCCCGGAGTCGGTTTGACTTTTTTTAAATAATTTCGACATGTAGAAAAAGAAAGAAAAGAAATACTAAACGGACTCCAAAAATCCTGAAATAAATTTTCCCCGTCCACTAAAATTAAGCTGGACAAGATGAATATTTATTTGGGCCTAAAATGTAATTTTGAAAAACGCGCATTTTTCCTAATTCAAATAAAATAGCAATAAAACTCCAAAATAAAATCTTATTTGATTTTAATATTAAACCCCCAATATTTCTTTATTTTGGGAAAGTCATTTTATTCCCTCTCTCATTTTTTTATAAAAGAAATATACGAAGAGCAAATAATTAAAATCAAACAATCCTCTTTTCAAAATTTGAGAAAACTAAAATATGAAAATAACGAAATCCCCAACTCTCTTCGTGGGTCCTTGAGTTGCGTAGAATTTCTCGGATCAAGCCAAAATGCATTAAAATATGATACACAATGATGATCTAATCTATAACATTCCGAATTGAAAATATGGGATGTTACAAACCTACCCCCCTTAAGATGAATCTCGCACTCTAGATTCGGGTTGGCTAGAAAATAGGTGAGGGTGGTGCTTCCGTAGGTCTTCCTCTCGCTCCCAGGTGGCTTCATCCTCGGTATGGTGGGTCCACTGAACTTTACAGAACTTGATAACCTTGCTGCGCGTGATTCAGCTGGCAAACTCGAGAATCTTGACTGGTTTCTCCTCATAGGTCAAATTATTATCCAACCGAATCGCTTCCAGTGGCACTGTATCTCTCAGAGGTATATCGGCCATCTCTGCATGGCACTTCTTCAACTGGGAAACGTGGAACACATCATGAACTCCTGACAGTCCTTCAGGCAATTCCAACTTGTAAGCAACTTCTCCCATTTGTTCCAAAACTTTGTATGGTCCCACAAAACGTGGTGCTAACTTTCCCTTAACTCCAAAACGCTTAACTCCTCGAAGTGGGGACACTCAAACATAAACTCTGTCTCCAACTTCATAAATTGTCTCCTTGCGTTTAGAATCCGCATAGCTCTTCTGCCTGGACTGGGCTACCTTGAGTCTATCACGAATCAGCTTAACCTTCTCTTCAGACTCTTTAATCAAATCTGGCCCAAACAACTGACGGTCTCCAACTTCACCCCACAACAACGGTGTCCCGCACCTCCTTCCGTACAAGGCTTCGAAAGGGGCCATCTTCAAACTGGATTGATAACTATTGTTGTAAGAGAACTCTGCATATGGCAAATTGTCGTCCCAACTAGATCCATAATCTAGCTCACAAGCTCTCAACATGTCCTCCAGAATCTGGTTGACTCTTTCAGTCTGTCCATCTGTGTATGGATGAAAGGTTGTACTGAACTCTAGCCTGGTACCCAAAGTTTCGTGCAACTGATTCCAGAACTTTGGGGTAAACTGGGTTCCTCTATCTGATACAATGGTCCTCGGAACTCCAAGCAAACATATGATCCTGGTCATGTATATCTTTGCCAACTTAGCACTGGTATAAGTGGTCTTCACTGGGATGAAATGAGCTACCTTCATCAAACGATCGACTACAACCCATGTCGAGTCATAGCCTGAACGAGTCCTGGGCAATCCCGTAATAAAATCCATGCCTAGCTTATCCCACTTCCATTCGGGTATCGGCAATGGCTGTAGCAATCCTGCTGGCTTCTGATGCCTTCTCTCTCTGACATACATCACAAACTTCTACATATTCTGCAATACCGGTCCACCAGAAAGTGTCTTTCAAATCCAGATAAATCTTGGTATTTCCTGGGTGAATCGTATACGGTGAATCATGGGCCTCTTGCAGAATCAACTTCCTGTTCTCCGGGTCATTAGGCACATAAACGCGGTCCTCAAACCATAAGCTATCGTGCTCATCCTCACGAAATCCCTTAGCTTTTCCTTTGCTCATCTTCTCCTTTATCTCTGCAATCTCCTTGTCTGTCTTCTGAGCTTCTCTGATCTTATCCATCAAAGTAGACTAAATCTCCAATGCTCCTACATAGCCTCTCAGAACTATCTCCAAACATAGCTCGCGAAGATCTTCGGCTAACTCCTTTGGTAACTCTCCGGTCATGAGGGTATTGACATGACTCTTGCGGCTCAACGCATCGGCTACTACGTTAGCCTTACCGGGATGATAATGCAACCTCATGTCGTAATCCTTAATGAGCTCCAACCATCTCCTTTGCCTGAGATTCAACTCCTTCTGTGTGAAGATGTACTTCAATATCTTGTGATCCGTGTACACCTCACAATGGTTTCCGATGAGAAAATGTCTCCATGTTTTCAATGCATGCACTACGGCTGCTAACTCCAAATCATGGGTGGCATAATTTAACTCATGAGGCTTAAGTTGTCGGGAGGCATACGATACAACTCTTCCCTCCTACATAAGCACTGCTCCAAGTCCTCGACGAGAAGCGTCACAATATGCTTCATAATCCTTGCGCTGATCTGGTAGAATCAACACTGGTGATGTAACCAAATGTTTCTTTAACTCCTGGAAACTGGCCTCACATTCCTCAGTCCATTTGAACTTGGTATCCTTCTTCAACAACTCCGTCATGGGTTTTGCAATCTTCGAGAAATTCTCAATGAACTTCCAGTAGTATCCTGCGAGTCTTAGAAAATTCCGGATCTCTCCAACTGATTTGGGTGCTTCCCAATTTGTCGCAGTGACAACTTTGGTGGGGTCTACTGCTATTCCTTCTCCGGATATAACATGTCCGAGAAATCCAACTTCCTTCAACCAAAACTCACACTTGCTGAATTTGGCATATAACTGATGTTCTCTAAGCTTTCCAAGTACCAAACACAAATGCTCCTTATGCTCCTCTTCATTCTTCAAGTAGACCAGAATATCATCAATGAACACCACGAGGAACTTATCCAAAAACTCCATAAACACTTTGTTCATCATGTTCATGAAATAGGCAGGTGCGTTAGTCAGACCAAATGACATAACGGTATACTCATATAGCCCGTACCTGGTGGTAAAAGCTGTCTTGGGTATATCCTGCTCTCGAATCTTCAGCTGGTGGTATCCTGATCACAGATCGATCTCGGAAAATACCTTAGCTCCTTGCAATTGGTCAAACAAATCATTGATCATCGGCAGTGGGTACTTTTTCTTGATTGTCACTTCATTCAATCCCCGATAATCAACAACCATCCTTAATGATCCATCCTTCTTCTCCACTAGAAGCACTGGCGATCCCCAAGGTGACGAACTTGGGTGAATATAGCCTTTATCCAGTAACTCCTTAATCTGCTTCTTAATTTCCTCCAAATCCTTTGCGGGCATCCTTTACGGTCTCTTAGATATTGGCCCTGTGCGTGGCAAAAGTTCAATCAAAAACTCAATGTATCTATCTGGTGGCATGCCTGGAACTCCTTTGGAAATACGTCAGGGAAATCCTTCACCACTGGTACTTCCTCCTGTACAACTCCTGATAAGAAATTCACTTGAGCCCTCTTCGGCTCATGCCGGGATACATACTTAATCCTTCTTCCTTCTGGGGTGGTAAGCAAAATCGAGTTACTGGCGCAATCGATGTTTCCTCCATATATCGATAGCCAATCCATACCCAGAATCACATCCAAACCTTGCGACTCCAAAATTATTAGATCCAAGGGGAAAACATGCCTACCTGTGGTCCATGGCATCTGAAAACATCCTTGACTTGCCATATACACCGCTCTTGTTGAGCTTACTAACATAGGTGTTCTAAGAACCTTGGTGGGTAGTTTTACTTATCCACAAATCCCCTTGATATATATGAATGTAATGCACCAGTATCAAAATGAACGATTGCAGTAAACACTACAGGAAACAGGTAATTTGCCGTCTGTGGATTACATACGGCAAAGACCCAAATCCAGATGGCAAAGATTTTGCCGTCAGGAAGTAGACGGCAAACTCAGACGTCAAAGATTAGTCGGCAAAGAATACTTTGCCGTCAGCCTTTTGTCGAGATGATGGCAAAGATTTTGCCGTCAGTCAATATAGTTTTGCCATCTGCCGCAAAAATAACAGACGGCAAAAAATGTGTTCTTTGCCGTCAGTCAAAACATGTGCTTTGCCGTCATCCACACTAAAGTACAGACGGCAAAGATTATTTTTCATGTTTAAAAAAAAGTGACATATGAGATCAGCAAGCAAATATTTCACGCGATGGTCGACACGGTCAAGGAAACTCCACTACCAATCTTCATATACAATACACATTATCGATATTTCCATATGGACAAAAACCCACAAGATATACCACACTAGATTGTACACAATACACATTATACAATACGGAGTACTGCATGTCTACATCACAATACACAAAAATATTACACATGAATATCTTCTGGATCCAGCGCGGCTTCGATCTGGTGGAGACAAACAAGGCCACTGTGGGACGCGCTCGATCTGGTGGCGCCAGCGCCGGCGTCGGCAGGTGGCGAGGGCGGACGCAGTCGCGTTGCTGAACCGGGCGGCGCTCGGCCGGTTGGGCGGGCGAGCGGCGTGCGGCCGGTGGCATGGGCGGAGGTGGGCTCCGATGGCACGGTGGAGGCCGAGGTGGAGGCGAGCTCCGGTGACGCCGCGGAGGGCGAGGCGGCGGCGGGCTCCGGTGGCGCGCCGCGGAGGCCGAGGCGGAGGCGGGCTCTGGTGGCGCGCGGCGGAGGCCGAGGCGGAGGCGGGCTCCGGTGGCGCGGCGGAGGCCGGGGCGGAGGTGGGCTCCTTGTCCTCCTGGCCGTCGACGTCGTTGTTGGCGCCGTTGTTGGAGAGCTCCGCTCCAGGTTGGCCTTGGCCAGCGCGGTGTCGAGGCGCGCCCTCCGGGGTCCGGCAAGGGGACGAGGCGGGGTTCGGTGAGGGGACGCCGCGGGGTCCATCGAGGGGATGCAGCATCGGCGTCCGGCGAGGGGACGCAGCGTCCTGCGAGGGGAAGCGGCATCGGTGTCCGGCGAGGGGAAGCGGCGTCGGTGTCCGGCGAGGGGAGGCGGCGTGGTGTCCTGTGAGGCAGAGGAGTGGCGGTGCGGTGGTGCGGTGGGGATCGAGAGAAGGGAGG
>NC_041381.1:262041537-262076876 GCF_002162155.2 Triticum dicoccoides | reverse complement strand
AGATTGGATCGAGCGTGGGTGGGTGGGGATTTTTGTGGATAAGGCGTGGGGGCGTGGGGGGCGTGGGTGGGGTCTCGGGAGGGTGGGCTGCGTGGGTTGGCTGATGGGACGGTGGTGGGGTCGGGCGTGGGTGGTGGGGGCTGCCACGTCATCGATCCAGGTGATCGATCCGCGTGGTGTGTTTCTGATTTGCCGTCTGCGTTTTGTTTTACAGACGGCAAACGACATACTTTGCCGTCTGTAATAAAAAATACAGACGGCAAAGTTTTTATTACAGACGGCAAAGTATATATTTTACCGTCTGTAAAACAAAAAGACAGACGCCAAAGACTCTTTGCCGTTTACAATAAAAAATGCAGATAGCAAAATACATTTTTGCCGTTAGTCATTCTTTGCCGTCAGCAGCTGACGGCAAATGTGCTCTTTGCCGTCTGGCCCGACGAAAAGCTGACGGCAAAGATGCCTACTGATGGCAAACTAGTTGTTTCCTGTAGTGAAATGACTTAACCAAAAACTTACCTATTACTGCATCTGGCTGGGATTCAACCTCCTCCAGGTTAACGTGGTTCACCTGCCCCCTGTTGAAAGGGTTCGGCTTCTTCCCAGAGCTTCCATTGCCATTTGCATTCTTAGCTTCAGGACATTCATTGGCATAATGTCTAGTCTTCTGGCACTTGTAGCAAATGACTTGGCTCAGATCCTTCTTGGCTGGAGTTGATGGGTTGGTACGATTCTGGCCGTTGCTTCCTCCATTACCATTACCATTCCTGGGGACATTATGGTTGTGCGAACTCCCTCCATGGGTGTGCTGAAAAGGTCCTCCCGAGTTGGGGTAAAACGAGGCTTCTGCTGAGCTCTAGAATTGTACTTCCCTTGTCCATACTTCCTCTTGCGGCTGTCAATCTGCTGCTGCTTCCCTTCAATCATGAGATCTCGGTCTACCAACTCCTGGTAGTTGTTGAAGGTTGCTACCATCAACTGCATGCTCAGCTCATCATTCAGTCCTTCCAGAAACTTCTCCTGCTTGGCTGCATCCGTAGCAACATCATCTGGGCACAATGTGCTAGCTTACTAAAGTCATCCACATACTGGCCAACTATACGTCCTCCTTGGTACAAGTTGCGAAACTCATGCTTATTCATGGCCATAGCTCCTGCTGAAACATGGGCAGTACGAAAAGCCTGCTGAAACTGATCCCATGTGACAGTGTCGATGGGGTAAGTGGCTGTGAAATTCTCCCACCATGATGTTGCGGGTCCATCAAGCTGGTGTGTGGGAAAACGCACTCTCTCTGCATCTGTGTATCCTCCAGTGGTGAACTCCCTTCCAATCTTGTGGAGCCAATCATCTGCAACTATTGGCTCGGTGCTACTGGAGAACACCAGCGGATTAAGCCTCAAGAATCAGGCTAAGTGATCAACAGGTGGTGGTGGTGGTGGGTTGTTGTTGTTGTTGTTGTTGTTCCCCTGATTTTGATTCGGGACTAGTATCTGCATCAATGCATTCTACTGCTGGATCAACTGAGTGAGCTCCGGTGGGAAAGCAAATCCATTGTCACGTCTCGGAGGCATCTGAGGGTTTAGAAAGGATGAGAATATAGAATAGAATGAGGTCTTGAGAGAAAACACTACCCATATGCACATGAGACAAGCACAAACAATATCACTTCAATTAATTCAAGCAAGGGCATACAACGGTCTAACTATCATTACAAAAGTGCTCGGACTATACTATATACATGGGGGAATACTACTACTGATATGGTGGTCGACTAGAAAAAATTGATCGGTCGAAGACTCCATGATATCTGCTCCGGCTTCATCAACAAAGTCATCATCGCTATTGTCGGGGTCCGAGTCGGTGTCGTTGATGATGATGTAGTTCTCTGGGCAAGTGAAATCGTCGTCTTCTCCTCCTGGCGCGGGGAATCCCATGAACACTTTTATTTTCTTCTTCAGGTCATCATTCTTCTCCACGAGTGTCGGATACCCCTATAACCATGAAAGATCGTTGAAGTAGCTAATTCCTCTAAATAGGAGGCGTTGAGAACAAAGAAATTATTGGATCTATCGTTTTCCTCTAGCATTAATAGAATTCATTGGTGTTAAGAAAAACCTCTTGTGGGAAGGTTGGCTAGAGATTTCTTGGAAAAATACCAGCCCCTTTCGGTTCATAATGAGACGGGACTAATTCTATTTTGATTCTATAGATTATTTTGCTTAGTACTATTATGTATAGAAGGGAGGAGCCGTATGAGATGAAAACCTCATGTACGGTTTTGGAACGGAGATTTTTTGAATAGAATGAACGACCTTTCCTCCTCATATCCATCGCGTGTAGACTTGGGTTCTTCTTCCAGCTCCGTGATCTTGGTCATTGCCTTCTTTAGGTCTATCATGCCTGCGCACATCTGGTTCTCCTGGCATCTAATGTGCTGGTTTAACTCCGGGATGAATGCTGCAATGGATCTATCCTTCCTGGTGCTGATCATCTCCCATTGCTCATCTCGGCGCCCACAAATCTGGTAGATAGTATCCTTGAGATCCTTGTGGTAAACTTCTCCAATGCGTCCCATGGTAATGTGGGCTGCCATGCTCTTTCCTAGACTCCAGGTTGGTGCATCAAAAGAAAACTCTATGGGCTCTGTGACTTGCATGAACGTTCTTCCTAGAACTTGAACTTGAATCATCCAATGCTCCTCTTCTGGTAAAGTGGCGATGTAGGTTCGATGAAGCTTGGTACTCCGATGTTCAGGTATCTAGTGACTTCCTTCAAGTGGCATCCAAAATGTGTATCTTCATTCGGTTGCGTGAACTTGTCCCTTGTATCCGCCATCCTAAAGAGTAGAAAAGGGAGAGGAGTCAGAAATGAGAAGAGAGTAGTGATCTAGGGCTTTAGCTTAGTGGTCGTGTCCTACAGTCAGCGTGTGCTCTGATACCATTGATACGTCTCTAACGTATCTATAATTTTTGATTGTTCCATGCTATTATATTACCCCTTTTGTATGTTTATGGGCTTTAATTTACACATTTATATCATTTTTGGGACTAACCTACTAACCGTAGGCCCAGCCCGTATTCCTGTTTTTTTGCCTATTTCAGTATTTCGAAGAAAAGGAATATCAAACGGAGTCCAAACAGAATGAAACCTTTGGGAGCATGATTTTTGGAACGAACTTGATCCAAAGGACTTGGAGTGTAAGTCAAGAAGCAACCGAGGCGGCCACGAGAGGGTAGGGTGCGCCCCCCCCTACGGGGCGCGCCCCTTGTCTCGTGGTCTCCTCGGGCGGCCGCTGACATACTTCTTCCTCCTATATAAGCCTACGTGCCCCGAAAACATCCAGGGATCCAACAAAATACAATTTCCACCACCGTAACCTTCTATATCCGCGAGATCCCATCTTGGAGCCTTCGCCAGCGCTCTGTCGGAGGGGGAATTGACCACGGAGGGCTTATACATCAACACCATAGCCCCTCCGATGAGTTGTGAGTAGTTTACCACAGACCTTCGGGTCCATAGTTATTAGCTAGATGGCTTATTCTCTCTTTTTGGATCTCAATACAATGTTCTCCCCCTCTCTTGTGGTGATCTATTTGATGTAAACTCTTTTTGCGGTGTGTTTGTCGAGATCCAATGAATTGTGGGTTTATGATCAAGTTTATCTATGAGAAATATTTGAATCTCCTCTGAATTCTATTATGTATGATTGAGTTATCTTTGCAAGTCTCTTCAAATTATCAGTTTGGTTTGGCCTACTAGCTTGATCTTTCTTGCCATGGGAGAAGTGCTTAGCTTTGGGTTAAATCTTGCGGTGTCCTTACCTAGTGACAGAAAGGGTTGCAAGGCACGTATTGTATTGTTGCCATCGAGGATAAAAAGGTGGGGTTTATATCATATTGCATGCGTTTATCCCTCTACATCATGTCATCTTGCTTAAGGCGTTACTCTGTTCTTATGAACTTAATACTCTAGAAGCAGGCAGGAGTCGGTCGATGTGTGGAGTAATAGTAGTAGATGCAGGCAGGAGTTGGTCTACTTGTCGCGGACGTGATGCCTATATACATGATCATGCCTAGATAATCTCATAATTATTCGCTTTTCTATCAATTGCTTGACAGTAATTTGTTCACCCACCGTAATACTTATGCTATCTTCAGAGAAGCCTCTAGTGAAACCTATGGCCCCCGGGTCTATCTCTTATCATATTTGCTTCCACTCTAGTTTTATTTGCATCTTTACTTTTTGCATCTATATTATAAAATGCCGAAAATATATTTATCTTATCTTACTATCTCTATTATATCTCACTTCCGCAAGTGGTCGTGAAGGGATTGAGAACCCCTTTATTGTGTTGGTTGCGAGTTCTTTGTTTGTTTTTGTAGGTGCGTGGGACTTTTGAGGAGCCTCCTACTGGATTGATACCTTGGTTCTCAAAAACTGAGGGAAATACTTACGCTACTATTGCTGCATCACCCTTTCCTCTTCTAGGAAAACCAACGCAAGCTCAAGATGTAGCAAGAAGGATTTCTGGCGCCATTGCCGGGGAGGTCTTCATTCAAGTCAAGAAATACCAAGTACCCATCAGAAACTCATCTCCCTCGCATTTACATTATTTGCCATTTGCCTCTCGTTTTCCTCTCCCCCACTTCACCCTTGCCGTTTTATTCGCCCTCTCTTTCCCAATCTCCTCCTCTCTCTTTTCGGTTGCCCTTTTCTATTTGCTCGTGTGTTAGATGGCTTACCTTGTCGTTACGGCTAGTCCTCCTATCCTTGTTATCTCTCCTGAACATTAAATTCTTAATTTTAAGCAAAGGGAGGGAGAAAATTTAAAAGATGCTTGGCATAGAATTTGCAATGCTAAAAATGAATCTACTAGGAAGCTTTCTACTTCCATTCTTCTTTGCAATTTTTATGTAGGCATTACCCCTTGGAATTGATGTGTTCTTGATACCGTTGCCGGAGAGGATTTCTTGAGTAGCCATACGATTGATGCTTATAATGCTATGTTAGATTTGTTTGGCCCACCACCTCTTTTGGTTAACGGAACGGTTTTAACCTTAGAACATGTGATGCAACGGCTTGATATTATTGAAAATAAAATGGCCACTGTTGAGTTGATTGAAAGTTTGTATAAAAAGATCCATAATCACATTACCCAATATGAATCTAGGGTTGGAGTTACTTTGAAAAATCTTAAAGAGAAAGAACCTATAGTTAATGAAAAAATAGATCTAGATTCTGAAAGAATCGGTAAACTTGAGGATATCATTACCAACTTAGGTTCCGCGTTTTCTTCCATGAAAAACACACTCCAAAACTCCCTACCAAAATTTCCAAGTTTATTTATGTTCCTAAAAATAAGGGGGAATCTTCTAGTAAAAGAGACGCGGATCTCAAATCCATAAGTGTTCATCCCAATTGTCTCTCTATCGTTAAGGAACCTTTTGCTACAAACGAATTACTTGAATTTTTTCCTAATGGTTTAATCATTGCTAAAAAGGGATAAACCCCTAAAGATTATAAGTGCTCTATTGAGGAGTTGAGTGCAAAAGATGGCACTACTTAGATCTATCTTCGCTTTTATGCCTAGCTAGGGGCGTTAAACGATAGCGCTAGTTGGGAGGCAACCCAATTTTCTTTGTGTTTTTTGTTTTTGTTCCTATTTAGCAATAAATCTTGCATCTACCTTCAGTTTAGATGTGTTTTTATCTTTTAATTAGTGTTTGTGCCAAGTAGAACCTATAGGATAACCTATGATGATAGTTGATTTGATTCTGCTGAAAAACAGAAACTTTACGCGCACGAATTTAGTTTTGTTAAATCACAGAAACATGATTTTTGCGTTGATTATTTTTGATGCTGATCAATAGACAAATTTTCCAGGACTTCCTATTTTCGTAGGATTTTTAGAGTTCCAGAAGTTTTCGTTAGTTACAGATTGCTACAGACTGTTCTGTTTTTGACAGATTATGTTTTTCGTGTGTTGTTTGCTTATTTTGATGCATCTATGGCTAGTAAAATAGTTTGTAAACCATAGAGAAATTGGAATACAGTAGGTTTAACACCAAAATAAATAAAGAATGAGTTCATTACAGTACCTTATGTGGTGGTTTTGTTTTCTTTCACTAACGGAGCTTATAAGATTTCCTGTTGAGTTTTGTGTTGTGAAGTTTTCAAGTTTTGGGTAAAGCTTTTATGGACTATGGAATAAGGAGTGGCAAGAGCCTAAGCTTGGGGATGCCCAAGGCACCCCAATATATTCAAGGATAGCCAAAATCCTAAGCTTGGGGATGCCCCGGGAAGGCATCCCCTCTTTCGTCTTCGTTCATTGGTAACTTTACTTGGAGCTATATTTTTATTCGCCACATGATATGTGTTTTGCTTGGAGCGACGTGTATTATATTAGTCCTTGATTTTTAGTTTACCACAATCATCCTTGCTGTACACACCTTTTGGTAGAATCCCACTTGATTAGAATTTGCTAGAATACTCTATGTGCTTCACTTATATCTTTTGAGCTTGATAGTTGTTTGCTCTAGTGCTTCACTTATATTTTTTAGAGCACGGCGGTGGATTAATTTTGAAGAAATTGCTAGTCTCTCATGCTTAACTTATATCTTTCCGAGAGTCTTTTAGAACAGCATGGTATTTGCTATGGTTAAAAATTTGCTCCTAGAATGATGAGCATCCAAGTTGGGTATAATAAACACTATCATAGAAAGTGAATTGGATGCTATGATCAATTTGATACTTGATAATTGTTTTGAGATATGGAGGTAGTGATATTAAAGTCATGCTAGTTGAGGTGACTATGAAAAATACTTGTGTTAAGGGTTGTGATTCCCGTAGCATGCACGTATGGTGAACTGCTTTGTGATGAAGTTGGAGCACAATTTTATTTATTGATTGTCTTCCTTATGAGTGGCGGTCGGGGACGAGCGATGGTCTTTTCCTACCAATCTATCCCCCTAGGAGCATGCGCGTAGTTCTTTGTTTTTGATGACTTCTAGATTTTTTCAATAAGTACATGAGTTCTTTTAACTAATGTTGAGTCCATGGATTATACGCACCCTTTCACCCTTCCACCATTGCTAGCCTCTCTTGTGCCGTGCAACTTTCGCCGGTACCATACTCCCACCATATACCTTCCTCAAAACACCCACCATACCTACCTATTATGGCATTTCCATAGCCATTCCGAGATATGTTGCCATGCAACTTTCCATCATTCCGTTCATATGACACGCATTACTTTTGTCATATTGCTCTTTGCATGATCATGTAGTTGACGTCGTATTTGTGGCAAGGCCACCTTCATAATTTGCATACATGTCGCTCTTGATTCATTGCATATACCGGTACACCGCCGGAGGCATTCATATAGAGTCATATCTTGCTCTAGCTTTGAGTTGTAATTCTTGAGTTGTAAATCCATGAAAGGTGTGATGATCTTCATTATTAGAGTATTTTCCTAGTGAGGAAAGGATGATGAAGACTATGATTCCCCCACAAGTCGGGATGAGACTTCGGACTTTACAAAAAAAAAGGAGAAAGGCCAAAAAGAAAAAAAAGGAAAGGCCAAAAAAAAAGAAAAAGAAAAAAAAGGAAAAAGAAAAAGGAAAAAATAAAATGTGAGAAAAAGAGAGAAGGGACAATGCTACTATCTCTTTTTCCACACTTGTGCTTCAAAGTAGCACCATGATCTTCATGATCCTATGTTGTCACTTTCATATACTAGTGGGAATTTTTCATTATAGAACTTGGCTTGTATATTCAAATGATGGGCTTCCTCAAAATGCCCTAGGTCTTCTTGAGCAAGCAAGTTGGATGCACACCCACTTAGTTTCTTTTGTTGAGCTTTCATATATTTATAGCTCTAGCGCATACGTTGCATGGCAATCCCTATTCACTCACATTGATATCTATTAATGAGCATCTCCGTAGCTCGTTGATACACCCAGTTGATGTGAGACTATCTTCTCCTTTTTGTCTTCTCCACAACCACCATTCTATTCCACATATAGTGCTATGTCCATGGCTCACGCTCATGTATTGCGTGAAAGTTGAAAAAGTTTGAGATTATTAAAGTATGAGACAATTGATTGGCTTGTCATCGGGGTTGTGCATGATTAAATACTTTGTGTGATGAAGATAGAGCAACAGCCAGACTATATGATTTTGTAGGGATAACTTCCTTTGGCCATGTTATTTCGAGAAGACATGATTACTTTGATTATTATGCTTGAAGTATCACTATTTTTATGTCAATATGAACTTTTATTTTGAATCATTTGGATCTGAACATTCATGCCCCAATAAATAAAATTACATTCAGAATTATGCTAGGTAGCAATCCACATCAAAAATTCCGTTTTTATCATTTACCTACTCTAGGACAAGCAGGAATTAAGCTTTGGGATGCTTGATACGTCTCCAACGTAACTATAATTTTTTATTGTTCCATGCTATTATATTACCCCTTTCGGATGTTTATGGCTTTATTTTACACATTTATATCATTTTTGGGACTAACCTACTAACCGGAGGCCCGGCACGTATTGCTGTTTTTTGCCTATTTCAGTATTTCGAAGAAAAGGAATATCAAACAGAGTCCAAACGGAATGAAACCTTCAGGAGCGTGATTTCTGGAACGAACATGATCTAGAGGACTTGGAGTGCAAGTCAAGAAGTAGCCGAGGCGGCCACGAGAGGGTAGGGCGCACCCCCCCACAGGGCGGCCCCCCTGTCTCGTGGGCCCCTCGAGCGGCCACCGACGTACTTCTTCCTCCTATATAAGCCTACGTACCCCCAAAAACATCCAGGGAGCCAACAAAACACAATTTCCACCACCGTAACCTTCTGTATCCGCGAGATCCCATATTTGAGCCTTCGCCGGCGCTCTGCCGGAGGGGGAATCAACCATAGAGGGCTTCTACATCAACACCATAGCCCCTCCGATGAGTTGTGAGTAGTTGACCACAGTCCTTTGGGTCCATAGTTATTAGCTAGATGGCTTCTTCTCTCTTTTTGTATCTCAATACAATGTTCTCCCCCTCTCTTGTGGAGATCTATTTGATGTAAACTCTTTTTGCGGTGTGTTTGTCGAGATCCGATGAATTGTGGGTTTATGATCAAGTTTATCTATGAGAAATATTTGAATCTCCTCTGAATTCTTTTATGTATGATTGAGTTATCTTTGCAAGTCTCTTTGAATTATCAGTTTGGTTTGGCCTACTAGATTGATCTTTCTTGCCATGGGAGAAGTGCTTAGCTTTGGGTTCAATCTTGCGGTGTCCTTACCCAGTGACAGAAAGGGTTGCAAGGCACGTATTGTATTGTTTCCATCGAGGATAAAACGATGGGGTTTATATCACATTGCATGAGTTTATCCCTCTACATCATGTCATCTTACTTAAGGCGTTACTCTGTTCTTATGAACTTAATACTCTAGATGCAGGCAGGAGTCGGTCGATGTGTGGAGTAATAGTAGTAGATGCAGGCAGGAGTCGGTCTACTTGTTGAGGACGTGATGCCTATATACATGATCATGCCTAGATAATCTCATAATTATTCACTTTTCTATCAATTGCACGGCAGTAATTTGTTCACCCACCGTAATACTTATGCTATCTTGAGAGAAGTCTCTAGTGAAACCTATGGCCCCCGGGTCTATCTCTTATCATATTTGCTTCCAATCTACTTTTATTTGCATCTTTACTTTTTGCATCTATATTATAAAATACCAAAATAATATTTATCTTATCTTACTATCTCTATTAGAACTCACTTTCGCAAGTGGCCGTGAAGGTATTGACAACCCCTTTATTTCGTTGGTTGCGAGTTCTTTGTTTGTTTGTGTTGTTGCGTGGGACTTTTGAGGAGCCTCCTACTGGATTGATACCTTGGTTCTCAAAAACTGAGGGAAATACTTATGCTACTATTGCTGCATCACCCTTTCCTCTTCAAGGAAAACAAACACAAGCTCAGAAAAGAGTCTTGATGACCCACAAGTGTAGGGGATCTATCGTAGTCCTTTCAATAAGAGTGTCGAACCCAACGAGGAGCAGAAGGAAATGATAAGCGGTTTTCAGTAAGGTTTTCTGTGCAAGCACTGAAATTTGAGGTAATAGATAGTCTTGTGATAAGATAAATAGTAACGAGTAACAAGTAAATAAAGTAAATAAAGTGCAGCAAGGTGGCCCAATCCTTTATGTAGCAAAGGATAAGCCTGGACAATTTCTAATAATAAGAAAGGAGCTCCCGAGGACACATGGGAATTATCGTCTAGCTAGTTTTCATCACGCTCATATGATTCGCGTTCAGTACTTTGATAATTTGATATGTGGCTGGACCGGTGCTTGGGTACTGCCCTTACTTGGAAAAGCATCCCACTTATGATTAACCCCTATTGCAAGCATCCGCAACTACAAAAGAAGTATTAAGGTAAACCTAACCACAACATCAAACATATGGATCCAAATCAGCCCCTAACGAAGCAATGCATAAACTAGGGTTTAAGCTTCTGTCACTCTAGCAACCCATCATCTACTTATTACTTCCTAATGCCCTCCTCTAGGCCCAAATAATGGTGAAGTGTCATGTAGTCGACGTTCACATAACACCTCTAGAGGAAAAGACAACATACATCTCATCAAAATATCGAACGAATACCAAATTCACATGACTACTAATAGCAAGACTTCACCCATGTCCTCAGGAACAAACGTAACTACTCACAAAGCATATTCATGTTCATAATCAGAGGAGTAATAATATGCATTAAGGATCTGAACATATGATCTTCCACCAAGTAAACCAATTAGCATCAACTACAAGGAGTAATCAACACTACTAGAAACCCACAGGTACCAATTTGTGGTTTTGATACAAGATTGGATACAAGAGATGAACTAGGGTTTTGAGAGGAGATGGTGCTGGTGAAGATGTTGATGGAGATTGACCCCCTCACGATGAGAGGATCGTTTGTGATGACGTTGGTGATGATTTCCCACTCCCGGAGGGAAGTGTCCTCGGCAGAACAGCTCCGTCGGAGCCCTAAATTGATTCCGCCAAGGTTCCGCCTCGTGGCGGCGGAGTTTCGTCCCGTAAGCTTGCCCACGATTTTTTTCAGGGTAAAATCCCTCATATAGCAGAAGATGGACACCGGGGGGCCACCAGGGGGCCCAGGGAGACAGGGGGCGTGCCCAGTAGGGGAGGGCGCGCCCCCACCCCCCTGGACAGGGTGTGGGCCCCCTGATATATTTCTTCCGCTCAATAATTCTTATTAATTCCAAAAATAGGTTTCGTGGAGTTTCAGGAATTTTGGAGCAGTGCAGAATAGGTTTCCAATGTTTGCTCCTTTTCCAGCCAGAATTCCAGCTGCCGACATTCCCCCTCTTCATGGTAAACCTTGTAAAATAAGAGAGAAGCCATAAGTATTGAGATATAATGTGTAATAACAGCCCATAAGCAATAAATATTGAAATAAAAGCATGATGCAAAATGGATGTATCAACTCCCCAAGCTTAGACCTCGCTTGTCCTCAAGCGAAAGCCGAAATGGAAAAATATGTCCACATGTTTAGAGATAGAAGTGTCGAAAAAAATAAAATACGGACATGAGGGCATCATGATCATTCTTATAACAGCAACATATAAAGATTTTGTCATATGATTTCTTATGCTCAAGTAACAATCAATTCACAATGTCAAGTATGGTTCAAAAACTTCATTGGGAACTAACAAACTATAATCTCAGTCATTGAAGTAATTGCAATTTATCATAACATCAGAAAGAGTCAACAATTGAGCTTTTCAGCAAGTCCACATACTCAACTATCATGTAGTCTTCTATAATTGCTAACACTCACGCAATACTTGTGGTTATGGAATTTCAGCCGGACACTAAGAAAGATAGGGGCTTATTGTGTTGCCTCCCAACGTATTCACCTTTAGGTGATGTCAACAATAATACTCCATGCTAACTTACATCCAATTGGATATACATATCATGATCTTTCAAACACGAGGAGCTTGCCAAAGGATAAAATGAAAAAGGGAAAGGTGAGGATCACCTTGACTCAAGCATAACGTAAAAACATAAAGTAAAAGATAGGCCCTTCGAAGAGGGAAGTAGAGGTTGTCATGTGCGTTTAGGGTTGGATGCACAAAATCTTAATGCAAAAGAATGTCACTTTATATTGCCCCTTGTATGTGGACCTTTATTACGCAGCCCGTCGCTTTTATTACTCCCACAACAGATCGTACAAAGTTTATTTTCTCTGCACTAATAAGTCATACATATTTAGATAACAATTTTTATTGCCTGCAACATGACAACTTACTTGAAGGATCTTACTCAATCCATAGGTAGGTATGGTGGACTCTCATGGCAAAACTGGGTTTAAGGATATTTGGAAGCACAAGTAGTATCTCTACTTGGTGCAAGGAATTTGTCTAGCATGAGGGGGAAAGGCAAGCTCAACATATTTGGAAGGTCAATGACAATATACTTTAACTGAGATGTGAGAAAACATAAACCAATACGTTGTCTTCCTTGTCCAACGTTAACTCTTTTAGCATGTCATACTTAATGAGTGCTCCCAATCATAAAAGGTGTCCAAGATAATATATTTGTATGTGAACCTCTCTTTCCTTATCACTTCCTATTAATTGCAACGATGACCAAGACTACGTTTATCAACTCTCAACAACTTTTATGCCTCATACTTTCTATGTGTGAAGTCATCACTAACCATAAGATCAATATGAACTATTTTATTATTTCTACTTCCTCAAGATCATAGCAGCATAACAAAGCCTTGACTCAACACTAATCTTTATTATAGATAGCTCACGGATTTGATTACAAAAAGAGATCACAAAGCAAAACTCAAAACTACTTGATATCAAAACTTCAATCTACTAGATCAAAATACTACTAAAAGGATCGAACTAAATAAAACGGTAAAGATAGGAGTGTGATGGTGATACGATACCGGGGCGCCTCCCCCAAGCTTGGCAGTTGCCAAGGGGAGTGCCCATACCCAAATTATGTCCTCGGAGGTGATGGAGGTGGTGATGATGATGGTAGATAATCGCACATTGAGCATAAAAGCTCCTCCAACTTGCGGATAATGCCTTTGAGTCCGGCGATATGATCCTTCAACAGAATATTCTCCTGTGTGAGATACTTGTTCTGTATGCGAGCTAACTCAATCATCTTGAAAGCTTCAATCTCTGTTGGAGTAAAGAGGTTAGGTAAAGGTTGAGGGATGTCTTCTTCTTTCACCGCCGGAGCTTGAACCTCTATGGCCTTCTTGATCCCTTCATCCTTGTTGATCTCTTCTGGTTCTTGTCTTTTCAGCTCTATCTTCAATAGCCATGCATCCTTGCCTTCGTTGTTGGAGGAGGGCGATGTCATGGTGCTCTTGATCTGCAACAAAAGGAGCTCGAAACAAAAACAGAGGATATTTGCGTGATACAGTGGTCAAAACCTTTGGGAGTATATATAATGAGTTTTTACCGACCAAAATACATAACGTGCAAGAAAATGGAGTACGGGAGGCACACGAGGTGCCCACGAGACAGGGGGCGCGCCTAGTAAGGGTGGGCGCGCCCTCCACTCTTGTGGGGTCCCCGTGTTCCTTTCGGACTACTTCTTTCTTCCGAAAATTCTTACATATTCTAAAACTGATAAAAATTGCCATTGGAATTGTTTTGGAGTCGTTTTACTTACCGTACCACATACCTATTCCTTTTCGGAGTCTGGAACATTCTGGAACGTGTCCCTTATGTATTATCCGGGGTTACCGTTTCAACAATATTAGTTTCAACATTGGTAGGATTACCTGAAATATAATGTTTAATTATTTGACCGTTCACCACCCTCGGACTTGTGCCTTCGAAGTTGTTGATTTTTATGGCACCAGAACGATAGACCTCCTCGATAACGTAAGGACCTTCTCATTTAGAGAGAAGTTTTCCTGCAAACAATCTTAAACGGGAGTTGAATAATAACACATAATCTCCTACGTTAAACTCACACTTTTGTATCCTTTTATCATTCTAGCGTTTGACTTTTTCTTTGAATAGCTTGGCATTCTCATACGCTGGGTTCTCCATTCATCAAGTGAGCTAATATAAAACAAACTCTTCTCATCGGCAAGTTTGAAGTCATAGTTGAGCTCTTTAATAGCCCAATATGCTTTATGTTCAAGTTCAAGAGGTAAATGACACACTTTTCCATAAACCATCTTATAAGGAGACATACCTGTCGGTGTCAAAACCGGTGGATCTCGGGTAGGGGGTCCCGATCTGTGCATCTTAGGCTAATGGTAACAGGAGGCAAGGGACACAATGTTTACTTAGGTTCGGGCCCTCTCGATGGAGGTAAAACCCTACTTCCTGCTTGATTGACATTGATGATATAAGTAGTACAAGAGTAGATCTACCATGAGATCGTAGAGGCTAAACCCTAGAAGCTAGCCTATGATGATTATGATTGTGATCGTCCCTCTAAGCACCAACCTCTACGGTTTATATAGACACCGGATAGGGCTAGGGTTTACATGGAGTCGGTTAAAAGGAAGGAAATATAACATCCGGATCGCCAAGGTTGTATTCCACGCCAAGGAGAGTCCCATCCGGACACGGGACGGAGTCTTGAGTCTTCTATCTTCATGCTCCAATAGTCCGGACAAAGTATATAGTCTGGCTGTCCGGATACCCCCTAATCCAGGACTCCCCCAGTAGCCCCTGAACCAGGCTTCAATGACGATGAGTCCGGCGCGCAGTCTTGTATTCGGCATTGCAAGGTGGGTTCCATCTCCGAATACTCCAAAGTAATCATCGAACACTTGAACCGTGTCCGGATCTGCAAGATGATCTTCACATACCACCGTAGGGGGCATAACATAAATCTGATCTGCTGGTAATCTTTGTGCGTCGTGCCCTAGCATCGTGGCCCGGCCCAACAGGAACCGGTTTTTCTTAGCCCACCTCGATACATGTTGCGAGGTGGTATTATTGGCACGCCCTACCAAAGCAGAGATCGTGTTCCCCTTATTACGGGATCTTCCATCAATACGGGCGTGCTCCACCCCACAACGACTGTTGGTATGACTCCGTGTTTTTACATAAGTCTCAAGCGGTCACGCCGAGGACTCTTGATATTCACCCCCTTTATAAAGGGGCCGAGGCCTATGCCTCTTTTCCACCACCCCTGGCGCCCTTTCGCATCTCGAGTTCTAACGCCCGAGACCCAAACTCAAACACCCCAGATCCTCCAATATGTCCGGATCCAACTCTCAGGGCCGGTGGGTGGCCTCCTCGATCAAAGAGGAGGACATTGCGAGGCTTAGGGAGGTCGGATATCTAACTGCTGACATCCAGCATAGGCTTCCTGCTCCAGGGCAGGTCATCCCTACTCCCGAGCCTAATGAGAGCGTCGTATTTGTCCCTCACTTCCTCCGCGGCTTGGGCCTCACCCTTGATCCCTTTGTGAGGGGGCTCATGTTCTATTACGGGATAGATTTTCACGATCTAGCTCCGGACGCCATCCTCCATATCTCGTCGTTCATCATTGTGTGCGAGGCTTTTCTCCACGTCACTCCACACTTCGGCTTATGGCTCAGACCCTCAATGTGAAGCCGAAGATGATCAAGGGGTGACATGCGGAGTGCGGAGGCGCCATAATAAGCAGGAATGCCAATGCCCCATGGCCAGAGAGTTCTTTCCCAGAGGTATCTGATTTATGGCAGCGGAGGTGGTTTTACGTCACGGCTCCCAGAGGCACAAAGTGGGTGGCTGCCCCCGACTTCCGCTCGGGCCCTCCGTCACAACTGGCATCATGGACCAACGTGGGACGGGATTGGGGGTCTGTTAGTGATGTACCAACACTGCAGAGCCGTATTCGGGAGCTTCTTGAGAGGGACACTAACCTTGTCAACATAATTCAGGTAATGCTAATCCGACGGATGTTGCCGTGCAAACGCCGGCCTCTATGGATGTGGGAGTTCAATCCAGAGGGTCCGCGGACTATTAAGCACTTCTTCGGCCTGAAGCTCGAAGGGATGTGTAAATTATTCTTCAGACCACAAGTAAAGTGTCCGGACACCATCGAGGATGCGGGCCTAAGCTGCAATCACCTAGATACCCAAGTAAGTAACCCCGAAACCGGACAATTCGTTTATATTTATCATAATCATTATTCTGAAAATCCTCCGTGGCCAGGAATGGCTCAGCAAAGCGAAGAGAATCAGGTGTCCGGCGCCACTTCCCGAAGGTTGGCCTAGTCCTACCATAGCCAAGATGCTTGGTCGGGTGCTTAGCAAAATTCCCTCAGGGAAAGATGAAGGGAAGAACAGTGAAGCCTAACTTCACAAATTGCGCATCTGAACCGGGGAAATTGCTACCTCCCCTAAGGAGGATAATCGGGGAGGGGAGTCTAAAGCCTCCTCCCCGCGCGGGAAGAAGAGGACCGCCTCTGAAGACTTGGAGACGGAGGTGCCCAAGCAGGGGAAGAAAATGTCACCAGGGGGCCCTGCCCCGAAGGGCGTCCTTACCGCGTCATGCCCGCCGACGGGCCAGCCCTCAACCGAACTGTGAGTTAATGGTAGATTCGAAGGTACTGTATTTCTCCGAGGACAATAACCAAGATTCATTTTTTGTAGTCCGGCTAGCAGTTCTTCTCAACAGAGTTTGTCTTCTAGGGATCTCCCTCCGGAGATGATGGAGAGTGAGACCCCACCAACCTCCCCGCCTCATGAGGCGGGCGACACCGAGGTGTCATCATGGAGGAGTCCGGATCTGCCAAAGCCAGAAGCTAATCCTTCAGCGGCCTTGAGCCCGGAGCGCTCGGCTCCCATGGGGGGTGATGAGAAGAGCTCGGCACAGTTCGGTGTCCGACCGGACATACTGACGAGTCTTCTGGAGCGAGCTGCACTCTCGGAGGAGCACCATTCATTAATGAGCATGGTGCTCAAGAAGGTTTCATCCGCCACAAGCGGTTTGAATGAAGCATTTACGAGCCTGCTCAGAGGCTCTGAGGTATGTAATGAAAAATACATAATTTCTGGCTGTGAGGCACGTGCTAGGTGTGCTCCATATGGATAGTAGCCCCTGATACTTTGGTTGCCCGCCCTAGGCGGCAAACGGAGGATCATAAGTAATGATTGTGATGTATATATGCGCAGGTATCTAAGGATCCGGCAGCCGATCAGTCCGTTGAAGGTGCCGAACTAAGGAGGCAGATTGGAGCTATCGATGCGGATATCACGCTGGTGAACGAGCGGCTGAACGAGTCACAAGGTATGTGCTCTGCTTTCCTTATCATGTTGAGAGGGGCATAATATTAATGCGACATGCTTGGGCTGCAGACGGTGCTGCTACCGTGGAAGCCCTGAGGGCGGAACTTGCCCAGGCTAAGGAACAAGCTCGGGCTAGCAATGCGGCTGCCCTAAAGGTGGCCGAAGAGTTGAGAACCGAACAGGCTGCTCATCGCCGAAGTGAAGACAAGATAGCCGAAATGGCCGTGGAGTTGAAAAATGCCGCCGACCGGTATGAGCTCCTTGAAAAGGAGAATCAGGTTAATTCGGCTGACCTGAACAAGGCACTTAACGCGACCAAGGAGATGCGGACCAAAATCAGGGATGTGCGGGAGGAGCTTCGACAGGTTGAGAAAATTGCGGCTGGTAACCCCTACTTATTGCGGATGAAGTTTTTGGATCCAACGTATGCTCCCCTGGATCGATGCTGGAGTCCTACAGACGCGTATGCGGACTTGGCGAAGTGTACGGCTGATGCGGCCAAGTTTTTTCGAGGAGCAAGGTGATAAAGAGGTGAAGAAGTTGTTTTGGTCGCAATTCAATGCTCCTGCGCGCCCATTGCTGTTGAGTGAGAAGATGGCTGCTGTGGAGGAACTTCATAGGCTGTCCGGGCTTGCCATGCGGTCTGTAATAGACCATCTTTGGCCGAAGGAGCCGAAGCCAGACAGTTCTTTTGGTTTAGTGCAACAATTCCTTGGTGCCGTATCACGGATCGATGCCATGAGAAGGTCGGCGTGTATAGAGGGTGCACGAATGGCTCTCGTCCGTGTGAAAGCATATTGGACGGATATGGAGGCCACCGTCGTTGCAACCCAGAATCCGGCGGGAGGCCAGGATCCGACTGAGCACTACTTGGAGCAGGTAACAGAAAGTGCCCGCTTAATAGAGGCGCGGTGCTCGAAGAATATCTTGTTCGAGTGACAAGTCGTGTCATTGTAAGAACAATGTTATTTTGATTACAAGGCTATATTTATACTTTTTGCCCGAAAGTATTATTGTATCTCCTGTGCGGCCGTTTTTATGTATATGTGTAATACGAAAGTTAGCAGTCGTTGGCTTCAGCCCCCACGCATACAATGCGGGGGTGTTCGCGAAAAATATGCGTAATCACACTTGATCCAACGTCTTGGTCCATTAAGGAGGTGATCGCACGTCGAACTAGGCAGTCGGACTATATAGATGTAACACTTTCGCTTAGCCATGGGAGTTTAACGGTGGGGCTACTATGTAGCCCCTGGTACCTTCGCATGCATCCGAATACGGGCGCGTGTGTACATGACCGGGAAACTGTCCTTCATTAATCCATAGGAATCCTAAAGATTCCGGTAAGTCTTCGAGTGGTTGAACAGTCTCTCGCTGTATCATGACAGTCAGTTTTCAGCTTTCTCTACTGAGGTGCTCATCAGAAATAACCAGGGCACAATCGCAGTAGTTCTCCTTTGGCCGCCTTAGCCGATAAGAACGTAACGTAAGGCGGCAAACCCAAGAGCCGGGCAAACCCAACATTTGACCAAAGACATCATTCAGAGATGATGCATATAAGCCAAACTCGTGATGTCGAACACTCCCAAAGGTATTCGGACTTTATAACATAAAATGGGCTGAAGAACGCCCTTTCATTATGAACCCTATATTTCCAGGTACATGCACCAGTCTGTCATGGCAGAATGCCAATAACGGCAGTACCCTCTGTGGGTGTAGTACCCATGGGATATGTAAGCAACAAGAGGCAATAAAAAAGGTTTACACAGGGGCTTTATCTAAAGAGAAACCTTTGAGCGGGGCCCTGCTGCACGTCTGCGCCTTTGTCTCCGTTGTGCCGTGTCCTAGAAGGGTAACACACGAATGGTGTCTATAAAAATAAAAACTCATGTAGAAGAGCATAACATGAGTGTGCGATGGATAGTAAAAGTGTAAGACATTGGCCTGTGAATAAGGTCAGGCCAACAATGGGGCTTTATTAAATATTTATAGCCCCTGGTGTCCTCTATGGGATTATGTACATGGCGCCCTGGATTAGTTTGATCTGGGCTGCCGGACTCGTCTAACTGTGTCCGCGGTCTTGACGACCAGTCATGCTTTCTGGTATTGGAGGCCGCTTAGAATCCGGCCGATGTAGCTGTCGCATATTCCTCCGCACGTGAAGAGCGCTTTGTGTTTCGGTTAATGGTGATGACGCCTCATGGACCGGACATCTTGAGTGTGAGGTAGGCGTAATGCGGTATTGCATTGAAGCGGGCGAAGGCCGTTCTCCCAAGCAATGCGTGATAGCCGCTCTGGAAGGGTGCGATGGTGAAGATTAGTTCTTCGCTTTTGGAGTTGCCTGGGGAGCCGAATGTTACCTCCAGTACGACGGAGCCCCTGCCATAGGCTTCAACGCCTGGTATCACCCCTTCAAAGGTGGTGTTGCTTTGGTTGATTCTGGATGAGTCTATCCCCATCCTGCAGACAGTGTCCTGGTATATTAAATTGAGACTACTGCCGTTGTCCATGAGGACGTGAGTAAGATGGTATCCGTCGATTATTGGGTCAAGCACCAAGGCCTCTGATCCTCCATGCTGAATACTAGTCAGGCAATCTGTGTGATCGAAAGTGATCGAAAAAGCCGACCAGTGGTTAGGTGTGGGTACGACGGGCTCTATAGCGTATGCATCTCTGAGCGCGCATTCATGCCTTCTCATGGATGTGTGAGTCGCGTGGATCAGGTTTACTCGTTTTACCTCTGGTGGGAATTTTTTCTGTCCCCCAGTGTTTGGCTGGCGAGGCTCATCCTCGTCTTCACTTGGTGTTTCCCTTGAAGACCCAGCATTCCCTGTGAGTGTGGTTCGCAGGTTTGTCGGGGGTGCCATGAATTTGGCACAGTCTGTCCAGGACTCTGTTCATATCGGACGATCCTTCTTTACTGCCTTTAAATGGCTTCTTTTGTTGACTGGGTCGAGAGCCCCTGAATCCGGCGTTGACCGTTGTGTTGTCCGGGCTCTCTTCCTTGTTTTGACGTTTGTTTTTATTACGCCATGGCTTCCCGTTGCCATCCCTTATTTCGGATGTGCTTGGGTCGCTGGTGCCTTTACGGGCCAACCAGCTATCTTCACCCGCGCAAAAGCGGGTCATAAGGCTTGTTAACGCTGCCATTTTCCTTGGCTTTTCTTGGCCGAGGTGTCTTGCGAGGCACTCGTCTCGGATGCTGTGTTTGAAGGCCGCTAAGGCTTCTGTATCCGGACAATCGACAATTTGATTCTTATTAGTGAGGAATCTGTTCCAAAGTTTGCAGGCGGACTCTCCGGGTTGTTGGATTATGTGACTTAAATCGTCCGCATCTGGAGGCCAGACATAAGTCCCTTGAAAATGACCTAAAAGCGTCCTCGAGTTCCTCCCAACTTCCAATTGAATTTTCGGGGAGGCTTTTCAACCAGTGTCGAGCTGGTCCCTTCTGTTTATGCAGTTGCTGGCGTGGAGGTCACCCCCTCGAGCCATGTGTATATGCAGGATAAAATCCTCGATCCAGACCCCTGGGTCTGTTGTTCCGTCGTATGCCTCTATGTTCACAGGTTTAAAACCCTGTGGAAATTCATGGTCCAGTACTTATTCGGTGAAGCACAGGGGGTGAGCAGCCCCTTTGTATCTGGACGTGCTATGGCATGCCGTCGGCTGTTGTTGTGTCCGGTGTCTATTCCGAGCTGGTATCCGATCGGTATGATCATTTTGGTGACCATAGTCCCACGTCGGGGTGGGCCCTTTAGATCCGTAGATGGACCTAGCCACGCTGGCCTTCTTATCCAGGAGCTCGTGTAAATCGTGCGCGGTGTCGGTAGCTGCTCTGTTGTGGTTATGAAGTGGTTCGTCTGGCCTCCTGGCCATGTTGTTCTTTGGTGGAACGGCCTCGTCGTCGAATTCTGGCAGCAGCTTGCATCTTGGATAGCTCTTCGTATGGCGATCATCGCCGTACTTTTCTTCAATGTCTAGCACTTTATTCCATCTGCGATTGAGCGTTTCCTGTGCGGCCTTTAGCCGTTGCTTCTGCTTCTTTAGACTTCTCGCAGTGGCCATAAGCCTTCTGTGGAGGTTCTCTCGTTCCAAGCGTGTTTCCGGGATGATGAATGCATCGTCATCCGGACTGTGTTCTTGTCACGGGGCGGTTTCATTAATTCGTCCCTCGGGATCATTGTGATCGGGCGTCTGCTCCGAGCTGTGTTCGGCGTGACCTGGCTCATCCTGCTCCATTGCTGGGTGCATATGGCCGTTGTTGCCTTCGGAGTTGACTGGGGTGTTGATCTTTCTGGCGCTCTTATCGCTATTATTACTGTTGCTGGACTTGGAGCGGTGTCTGCGCCGTAGTTTTGGCTTTTTCCCGGGGGTTTTATCCTCCGGACTGTCGTCGTTGTCCTCCTTGGGCATATCCACCATGTATATATCGTATGACAAGGTGGTAGTCCACCGCCCCAATGATTCTGAATCTTCTCCTGCATCGTCGTCCATACCGTCGATGTCTTCGGAGTCGAAGTCAACCACGTCGGTTAAATCATCAACCGGGGCAATGAAGTGGGTGGTGGGTGGGCAATGAATTTCTTCGGTGCCTGCTTCCCACTTAAGCCGGACATAGTTCGGCCAAGAGTCTCCTGACAAAGAGAGAGACTTCAATGAGTTCAGCACGTCGCCAAAGGGCGAGTGCTGGAAGATATCCGCGGCGGTGAACTCCATTACAGGAGCCCAACCAGGTCCGGCGGGCTCAGGAGTGCACGGACTGGAACCTGCAGCCGGATACGAGTCCGGGGGTCCGGTGTCACAGGCTTCTTTGGGGGTGAGGCATTTGTTCGGCTCTACCACCAATGGGTGTGCGGCCTGCGAGGCGGGGTCCATCCACCCGTCCTCGGGCGATGCAATCTGCTCTGGATTTAGGTCCGGGGCTCCTGCAAGGGCGATATCCGGAGCGTTGTCCGACAGCAGGTCTCAACCATGCTCATCGTGATTGTCCGGCGCTCCTGGCGCGGGCCCGAGCCCGTCGAAGATAAAGTCTCCATGGATATCGGTCATGTAGTTTAGGTTTCCAAACCTGACCTGGTGGCCAGGGGCATAGCTGTCGATCTGCTCCAGATGGCCAAGCGATTTGGCCCGTAGTGAGAAGCCACCGGACACGAAGATCTGTCCGAGGAGAAAAGGCTCACCCTAGACCGCATCATTGTTAACGATTGAAGGAGCCATCAGGCCTTGCAGCGACGACACATAGGAACTCTCAATGAAAGCACCGATGTCGGTGTCAAAACCGGCGGATCTCGGGTAGGGGGTCCCGATCTGTGCGTCTTAGGCTGATGGTAACAGGAGGCAAGGGACACAATGTTTACCCAGGTTCGGGCCCTCTCGATGGAGGTAAAACCCTACTTCCTGCTTGATTGATATTGATGATATAAGTAGTACAAGAGTAGATCTACCACGAGATCGTAGAGGCTAAACCCTAGAAGCTAGCCTGTGATTATTTTGATTGTGATCATCCCTCTAAGGACCAACCTCTCCGGTTTATATAGACACCGGAGAGGGCTAGGGTTTACATGGAGTCGGTTACAAGGAAGGAAATATAGCATCCGGATCGCCAAGCTTGTCTTCCACGTGAAGGAGAGTCCCATCCGGACACGGGACGGAGTCTTGAGTCTTGTATCTTCACGCTCCAACAGTCCGGACAAAGTATATAGTCCGGCTGTCCGGATACCCCCTAATCCAGGACTCCCTCAATACCCATAGGATTTTTGTATGCAGTTCTATAGGCCCATAATGCACCGTCAAGTTTTTTGGACCAATTCTTTCTAGATCTATTCACAGTCTTTTGCAAAATTAATTTGAGCTCTCTATTTCTCAACTCTACTTGACCACTAGACTGCGGATGATAAGGAGATGCGTTTCTATGATTAACATCATACTTAGCAAGCATCTTACGGAAAGCACCATGAATAAAATGTTGACCACCATCAGTCATAAGATATCTAGGGACTCCAAACCTCGGAAAAATAACTTCTTTAAGCATTTTAATAGAAGTGTTATGATCAGCACTACTAGTTGGAATAGCTTCTACCCACTTAGTAACATAATCAACAGCAACTAAAATATGTGTGTAACCATTAGAGGCAGGAAAAGGTCCCATATAATCAAAGCCCCAAACATCAAACGGTTCAATAACAAGAGAGTAATTCATAGGCATTTCTTGACGTCTACTAATGTTACCTATTCTTTGTCATTCATCACAAGATAAGACAAACTTACGAGCATCTTTGAAGAGAGTAGGCCAATAAAAATCAGATTGTAGTACCTTGTGTGCAGTTCTATCTCCAGCGTGGTGTCCTCCATAAGATTCAGAGTGACACTTGCGTAGGATCTGTTCCTGTTCATGCTCAGGCACACAACGTCTAATAACACCATCTACTCCTTCTTTATAAAGCTATGGATCATCCCAAAAGTAATGTCTTAAATCATAAAAGAACTTTTTCTTTTGCTGGTATGTGAAACTAGGCGGTATAAATTTAGCAACAATGTAATTAGCATAATCACCATACGAAGGAGTAGTACAAGAAGCATTAATGACCGCTAATTGTTCATCAGGAAAGCTATCATCAATAGGAAGTGGGTCATCAAAAACTTTCTCTAACCTAGACAAGTTTTCTGCAATGGGGTTCTCAGCTCCCTTTCTATCAATAATATGCAAATCAAATTCTTGGAGCAACAGAACCCATCTAATGAGTCTAGGCTTAGCATCTTTCTTTTCCATAAGATATTTAATAGCAGCATGACCAGTGTGAATAGTAACTTTGGAATCAACAATATAAGGTCTAAACTTATCACATGCAAACACAACTGCTAAGAATTCTTTTTCAGTAGTAGCATAATTTCTCTGGGCAGTATCAAGAGTCTTACTAGCATAATGGATAACATTCAATTTCTTATCAACTTTTTGCCCTAGAACAGCACCTACATCATAATCACTAGCATCACACATAATTTTAAAAGGTAAATTCCAATCAGGTGGTTGGACAATAGGTGAAGTGATCAAAGCTTTCATAAGTACTTCAAATGCTTCTACACAATCATCATCAAAGACAAAAGGAATAAAGTTTTGCAATAAATTAGTCAGAGGCCTAGAGATTTTAGAAAAGTCCTGAATGAACCTCCTATAAAAACCGGCATGACCAAGAAAACTTCTTATACATTTTATGTCCTTGGGACATGACATCTTTTCAATAGCATTAACTTTATCTTTATCAACTTCGATACCTCTCTCCGAGATCTTGTGCCCCAAAACAATGCCTTCATTAAGCATAAAGTGGCACTTTTCCCAATTCAAGACGAGACTAGTGTCTTCGCATCTCTGCAAAACTCGATCAAGGTTGCTCGAGCAATCATCAGAAGTGGATCCATAAACGGAGAAATCATCCATGAATACCTCACAAATCTTTTCACAAAAATCAGAGAATATAGCCATCATGCATCTTTGAAAGGTAGCAAGTGCATTACATAAACCAAAAGGCATACATCTATAAGCAAAAGTACCGAAAGGGGAAGTAAAAGTTGTTTTTGATTGATCCCCAGCTGACACAAGTATTTGAGAGAAACCAGAGTAACCATCTAGAAACAAGAAATGTGTGTGTTTGGATAGTCTTTCTAGCATTTGATCAATAAAAGGTAATGGGTAATGATCTTTCTTAGTAGCCTTATTTAATTTACGGAAATCAATTACCAACCTATAACCTGTAATAATTCTTTGCGGGATCAATTCAACTTTATCATTAGGAACAACGGTAATACCTCCCTTTTTAGGAACACAATGGACATGGCTTACGCAATCACTATCAGCAACGGGATAAATTACACGTGCCTCAAGGAGCTTTAGTATCTCCCTTCTTACCACTTCTTTCATTTTGGTATTTAGTCGTCGTTGAGGATCTCTAACTGGTTTGGCATCGTCCTCCAAATTAATTTTGTGTTGGCATAACATGGGACTAACGCCCTTAAGATCATCCAGAGTATATCCGATAGCTGCTCAGTGCTTCTTCAGAGTTTTCAATAATCTTTCTTCTTTCTTATCTAAAAGGTTAGAACTAATAATAACAGGATATATTTTCTTTTCATCAAGATAAGCATACTTAAGATTATCAGGTAATGGTTTGAATTCAAACACGGGATCACCCTTGGGTGGAGGGGGGTCCCCAAGAATTTCAACGGGAAGGTTATGTTTCAGCACAGGTTCCTATTTAAGGAACACTTCATCTATTTCCCTTCTTTCCTTCATAAACATATCATTTTCATGGTCTAGCAAATATTGTTCTAACGGATCAGTAGGAGGCACGGCAATAGAAGCAAGACCAATAATCTCATCCTTACTAGGTTGTTCCCTATCACGAGGTTGTCTATGAAACTTAGCAAAATTAAAATCATGAGACATACCATCTAAGCCAACGGTGACAGTATCTTTTTCACAATCAATCCTAGCACTAGCTGTATTTAAGAAGGGTCTACCAAAAATAATGGGACAAAAATCATCTTGTGGGGAACCAAGAACAAGAAAATCAGCAGGGTATTTAACCTTCCCACACAAGACTTCAACATCTCTAGCAATCCCAACTGGTTTAATGGTATCCCTATTAGCAGGCTTAATGGTAACATCAATGTCTTCTAATTCAACGGGTGCAATGTCATGCATAATTTCTTTATATAGATCATAAGGTATTGCACTAGCACTAGCACCCATATCACATAAACCATGATAACAATAATCTCCTATTTTAACAGAAATAACAGGCATGCCTATGACAGGTCTATGTATCTTAGTATCTGGTCTAGCAATATTAGCAGTTTTATCACAGAAATAAATAACATGGCCATCTAAATCATCATCCAAGAGACCTTTAACCATAGCAATACTAGGTTCAACATTGATTTGCTCAGGAGGTGTATAAGTCCTAGTATTACTCTTACGAACAACAGTCGAAGTTTTAGCATGATCCTTTATCCTAACAGGAAAATGAGGTTTCTCAACATAAGTAGTAGGAACAATAGGATCACTATAGGTGATAGTCTTTTCTTCAACTGTAATAGGTGCAACTACTTTCACTTCAACAGGAGGATTATATTTAAACCACTTCTCTTTAGGGAGATCAACGTGAGTAGCAAAAGATTCACAGAAAGAAGCTACTATCTCAGATTCAAGTCCAAACTTAGCGCTAAATCTACGAAAAGCATCGGTATCCACAAAAGATTAAGCACAATCGAACTTAGATGTCATACCTGACTCCTTACCATCGTCGGAACCCCAATCTTCAGAATTGTGTTTAATTCTTTCCAATAAGTCCCATTTGAAATCAATAGTCTTTAGCATATAATAACCAGCACAGGAAGTATCGAGCAAGTTGCGATCATTAAGAGAAAGCCGATCATAAAATTTTTGAATAATCATTTCCCGGGAGAGCTCATAATTGGGGCATGAATATAACATTGATTTAAGCCTCCCCCAAGCTTGAGCGATGATTTCTCCTTCGCGACGCCATAAATTATATATGTAATTACAATCATGATGAACAAGATGCATAGGATAGAACTTCTGGTGAAATTCCAACTTCAATCGTTTATAACTCCAAGATCTCGTATCATCACATAGCCTATAACATGTCAATGCATCTCCCTTCAAAGATAAAGGGAAGAACTTCCTTTTCACAACATCATTGGGAATACCTGCAAGCTTAAATAATCCACAAACTTCATCCACAAAGATAAGGTGAAAATTAGGATGCAATGTTCCATCTCCTACAAATGGATTAGCTAGCAGATTCTCTATCATACCCGAAGGAATCTCAAAGTAAATATTTTCAAAAAGTTCAATAGGTTGACGAGAAACTCTTTGCTCTTCAGGTCGGGGTGAAGATTCCCCGAACAAGCCCCTCAAAGGATTAGTTTCCATAGTGACAAGTAACAGAAAATTTCAGCTCACTATATAAATGTTTCCTTACCAAGTTCCACTCACCAAAAGCTGTACACTCCCCGGCAACGGCGCCAGAAAAGAGTCTTGATGACCCAAAAGTGTAGGGGCTCTATCGTAGTCCTTTTGATAAGTAAGAGTGTCGAACCCAACGAGGAGAAGAAGGAACTGATAAGCGGTTTTCAGTAAGGTTTTCTCTGCAAGCACTGAAATTGTAGGTAATAGATAGTTTTGTGATAAGATAAATAGTAACGAGTAACAAGTAAATAAAGTAAATAAAGTGCAGCAAGGTGGCCCAATCCTTTATGTAGCAAAGGATAAGCCTGGACAATTTCTAATAATGAGAAAGGAGCTCCCGAGGACACATGGGAATTATCGTCTAGCTAGTTTTCATCACGCTCATATGATTCACGTTTGGTACTTTGATAATTTGATATGTGGGTGGACCGGTGCTTGGGTACTGCCCTTACTTGGACAAGCATCCCACTTAATATTAACCCCTATTGCAAGCATCCGCAACTACAAAAGAAGTATTAAGGTAAACCTAACCACAACATCAAACATATGGATCCAAATCAGCCCCTAACGAAGCAATGCATAAACTAGGGTTTAAGCTTCTGTTACTCTAGCAACCCATCATCTACTTATTACTTCCTAATGCCCTCCTCTAGGCCCAAATAATGGTGAAGTGTCATGTAGTCGACGTTCACATAACACCTCTAGAGGAAAAGACAACATACATCTCATCAAAATATCGAACGAATACCAAATTCACATGACTACTAATAGCAAGACTTCACCCATGTCCTCAGGAACAAACGTAACTACTCACAAAGCATATTCATGTTCATAATCAGAGGAGTAATAATATGCATTAAGGATCTGAACTTATGATCTTCCACCAAGTAAACCAATTAGCATCAACTACAAGGAGTAATCAACACTACTAGCAACCCACAGGTACCAATTTGTGGTTTTGATACAAGATTGGATACAAGAGATGAACTAGGGTTTTGAGAGGAGATGGTGCTGGTGAAGATGTTGATGGAGATGGACCCCCTCCTGATGAGAGGATCGTTGGTGATGACGTTGGTAATGATTTCCCCCTCCCGGAGGGAAGTGTCCCCGGCAGAACAGCTCCGCCAGAGCCCTAGATTGGTTCCGCCAAGGTTCTGCCTCGTGGCGGCGGAGTTTTGTCCCGTAAGCTTGCCCATGATTTTTTCCAGGGTAAAAGCCCTCATATAGGAGAAGATGGACACCGGGGGGGCGCCAGGGGGCCTAGGAGATAGGGGGGTGCGCCCAGTAGGGGAGGGCGTGCCCCCACCCTCCTGGACAGGTTGTGGGCCCCCTGATGTATTTCTTCCGCTCAATAATTCTTATTAATTCCAAAAATAGGTTTTGTGGAGTTTCTGGATTTTTGGAGCAGTGCAGAATAGGTTTCCAATGTTTGCTCCTTTTCCAGCAAGAATTCCAGCTGCCGGCATTCCCCCTCTTCATGGTAAACCTTGTAAAATAAGAGAGAATAGCCATAAGTATTGAGATATAAGTTGTAAAAATAGCCCATAATGCAATAAATATTGATATAAAAGCATGATGCAAAATGGACGTATCAACCATCTTGTAGCGACCAGACCACAAACAGTCTGATCTCTGTGCATCACTGTCATCCCTGGATTGGTAATGCTGACACGCACAGTAATTGAAGGATTTATAACAGAGTAGCAATCACACACTTATTACATCGAATGTCTCAAAAGAGAACTTATTACAATAAATATGGCTTAAGGCCACCTAATAACGATAACAGTGGAAGGCTTGGAAGATAAAGTGAGTCCATCAACTCCAACGGCATCACTGAGTGAAAGATCACGACCTAAGGCACCTTACTCGTTGTCTGAAAAGTCCTCAACATGAACGTTGCAGCCCGAAAACGGGTCAGCACATGGAATATGCTGGCAATGTAACACATAGAGAGTAATGGACAGAATAATGCTGTCACTACATGCATATATGGCTGGTGGAAAGCTCTATGGTTACAATTTTTCATAATGCCAATTTTTCCCTACAACAAAGGAATAAATTTTATTGAACTATCATGGTGGTTGTTAAACATTGAGAAGGTTCACCCAACTCAATCCCAATTAAGCCTCATCATTAAACCCAACAAATTAATTTAAGTAACATGATGAGATTCACATGATAATCCAAGTACTAGATACTCAAAACGTCCATAACCGGGGACGCGGCTAACCATGATTAGTTTGTACACTCTGCAGAGGTTTGCGCATTTTTCCCCACAAGACTCGATCTCCTCCGTTGGATTTCTCGCACTACATGGTGTTTGAGAAACGTATGACCGAGACACAGTATTTCAGAAGCGTTAGCACCTTACGATGGGTAGACCGTTACACCTACTTTCCCCTACATCTGCTAGTCTACCACTTTAAGAGTTCACATGAGTAAGTCAACTATGCTAGAGCCCATAGTAGCTTGTGGTTGCACACGGAAGTTTCTAGCATGAATAATCTCATGATCCCTTTGAGCCTTGGTGGCGGTCGATTAAAAAAAAGGCAATCACTGGGTTACCCTGGTGCCTCAATCCACCAAGATGTGTATTTAAGTTGCCACCTTAAGTTGAACCATTAATTAACAATACTCACATCTGTCATGGATACACTCAACCAATCCACGTCTACTAGCATAGCATAACAATATAAGCAAACGTAGAAGTAACTCCCAAAGGTTTGATAATAAACCGGACATAGGTACTACCTCATCTAATGCAATTGTTTGAGGATTGATCTAATGCAATAAAAACTGGGTAGTAAAGATGTATGATCAAAGTGTTACTTGCCTTGCTGATGATCCGTGAAACCTAGAGATTCAAAGTAGCAAGCGGCGCACTCTGGGTACTCTATCGCAAACAAACAAGCATACAAAAAGCACACCTCTAATGAATGGGTAAAACTCAAATAAAAGATCTAACCAGAAAGTTCAACTTAAGAACTCCGGTTTGCAAAAAAATCAAATCAAACGAAGCAACGAAACTCAAACGGCGAAAGAAACAAGCTTTGTTTACTAATCTAGTCCGAAGTCAAATTTTCACAGTAGCAAAAACTTGTTTAAGTTGGTTAAACGGAAAGAGGGCTTCGAGACGAAACTTTAGGCGCTTGAATCGCCTGATTCCAACAAACAAGCGAAAAGTTAAACTAGAACTAAAATCGGATCAGAAATCACGATCAGAAACAATCGCGAAAAAACCCGAGAAAAAGAAAAACTGACGAACAGGCTAACGAACGAACGTTCGCTGTCTGCGGCTAAATGGTGAAAACCGTTCGTTAAAACGAATATACGGACGAACGTCCGCTAAAAAACTAAACCGAGAAAAACCGACGAACCGAATCTAAAAAAACGGATCTAGGGTTTTAAAAAAAACGATCGGTTTTATAAAAAAACCGGCGCCGGCTACCTCGGGTCCTGCGGGGTTCCGACGAGGCGGCGGGGCGGCGGATCGGTGGCGGGGCGGCGGGACGGCGTGGGGCGACGGCGGCGGCGGCTAGGGTTAGGGCGCGGGTGGGCTGGGGCGGTGGTGTGGGCTTCGGGGCTAGGGGCCCCGGCTTATAAAGCCCCCCCCTCGGGCGGAGTCCCGCTCAGGTACGGCCCGAAGTCCGTTTTCCTTTTTTTTAATAATTTCGACATGCAGAAAAAGAAAGAAAATAAATACTAAATGGACTCCAAAAATCCCGAAATAAATTTTCCCCGTCCTCTAAAAATGAGTCAGACAAGATGAACATTTATTTGGGCCTAAAATACAATTTTGGGAAACGCGCATTTTTCCTAATTCAAATAAAATAGCAATAAAACTCCAAAAAAAATCTTATTTGATTTTAATTTTAAACCTCCAATATTTCTTTATTTTGGGAAAGTCATTTTATTCCCTCTCTCATATTTTTATAAAAGAAATATACGAAGATAAAATAATTACAATCAAACGATCCTCTTTTCAAAATTTGAGAAAATTCAAATATGAAAAATAACGAAATCCCCAACTCTCTCCGTGGGTCCTTGAGTTGTGTAGAATTTTTCGGATCAAGCCAAAATGCATTAAAATATGATATGCAATGATGATCAAATGTATAACATTCCAAATTAAAAATTTGGGATGTTACAATCCCCTCCTCTCTCCCTCTCGTTCCCGTGCCCGCCACCACGGACACACGAGACCAATAGAGGAGCTCCTGATTCCCACCTCAGTGCCAATGGGATTCCCCTGCCTCTGCTTCGCCTGTGCTCCCCTAAGCCACCATGGCACTATGGTCACTGAACCAGATGCTGGAGCTCGAGGTCTGGCCATGCCTGCACGCAACACCACCATCCAGCTTCTCCTCCTTGCCCACGTCTTCCTCTTGTGTTTGCACACGAACACGTCACTGTGTAGCCTTAACGCCAGGGGTGAGTACACCGCAGATCACGTCGAAGGAGACCAGTCAGGAAGCGTGGTACGCAGGCAATTCGATGGGCGCTTTTGTACACCCTAAACCCCACACGCTCAGGAGGGACCCCGTCAGGGTGCGCGGCGGCTATGGGCTGCCCTAGGTCGCCCTGATCTCCCATAGGGCCTTGAGGTTCTCCGCCCTGCAACAAGAAGAACGAATGAAGAACAAAGAAGAAGAAGAAAAAGGGAGAGAGATAAAAGTAAAGGTAAAAGTGGTAGATTGATTTATTCGATTGTGTGTTGTTTCAACTAGACGTCACCTCCACTATACATAAGAGGCGGCTGGACTTCCCGTACAAGCAAAGAACGCATCTAGGTTTTCCTTTCAAAAAAATTACATCAATTCATGTCCTAGAGTCCTAGCTCTAGTCTAACTCGGATTCAACCCGAATCTGGCCCAAACTTTAGTCTGATCTTATTTTACCTCTCCAGGTTGCATATGACCTCGGATTCAAATGATTTATATATCAAAATCTATCGGATCGATAAGATGAAACATTTTCATGTTGTATGTTTTTCCATTACAGGTTGTTTTGATGGCCGAACGGCTCGCGCGACCCATCAGACTGGTTGTCTGATCCGTCGTGCCATACTTTGCCTCGTGGTAGGGCCGTACTCTGATGGCTCTAACTTTTGTATACGATTTCGGATTGAGACAATTTTACATCAGAATCGATCGATTTGACAAGAAGAAGACAATTTGTGTTGAATATTTTCTCTTACGAGGTCATCCTGGGGGCTTAATCGGCCGAACAGTACTCTGAATATGAAATCCTAGTACTTTGAGCATAGTTTCGGCCTTCGAGATGAGATCGAACCGTAATGGCCCAGACTTCTAAGATGTTCATGTCAACACTACAGAAAATTTTCGTGTAGAGCACTTCTTCATTTGAATCCATGTTACTAATGTTTTCTTTCGTGCCAAAATATGGTGTCAACAAATGCCCCCTGTTTTTTGGCAAAGCAAGCATGCCGAAAAATAACTTGTACCATGTTGGTTCTAAGGACGACGACAACACTCCATTGTCCATTTTGCATGTGCATATGGCGATAAGTATATATCGGCCATTACTTGTTTGAATCCTTGATGCAAACTTGGGTGAAACCTTCACTACAAAAAAAATACACTTCCGTGATGATACGTGTTTGTCACAATAGGTCGCATTTTTTGTCATGCATGTACATCCATGACAAATTTATGACAGAATCAAGATAGTCATACCTGTGCTGTCGTAGAAGTGTTCCATGACATTACCAAAATTATCATCACAGAAGTGTCCACTTCCATGACGATAAATCGCGCGTCACAGAAGTGCTTTCATCAAGGGTGACCGACACGTGGCATCCACCGTAACGGAACGTCGTTAAGCTATCAGGTCGGGTTTTGGATCCGATAACCCGTTAATAGCCCGGACCAGTGGGGATTTTCCACGTGTAAAATCATCATTGGCTAGAGGAGACACGTGTCAGGTCCGCGCTGGCACAGGTGTCACTCATCCAATGGGCGAGACGCGCCTATGATATGTTGATACATGGACCGGCCCATCAAGTTTAAATGGGCCGGCCCAACTAAAGGCGCACAAGATTTTGCGGACCATAATGGGCCGGCCCAGCTAAAGGCCCACGAGATTTTGCGAACCATATGGGCTGGCCCAGCTAAAGGCCCACAAGATTTTGTGGGTCATAATGGGCCGGCCCAGGTAAAGGCCCACAAGATTTTTTTTGTGCCATAATGGGCCGGCCCAGGTAAAGGCCCACAAGATTCTGGCGGATCATAATGGGCCGGCCCGGCTAAAGGCCCACGAGATTTCTCTGGCATTAATGGGCCGGCCCAGCTGTAGGCCCACAAGAATTTGAGGACCCTAGTAGGCCGGCCCATTAACTGGCTGCCATGTTTTGGGCCAAATGCCGACCCATATTTGATCCGGTCCATTAATGGCCTGTCATGTTCTGGGCCTAATAGTGGCCCATATGAGATCCGGCCCATTAAATGCCTACCATGTTCTGGGCCAAATTACGACCCAGATCAGGTCCGGCCCTTTATGAGGCTATGGGCTCAATTATGGCCCATATCAGATTCGGCCCGTCAACTGGACACTATGCTTTTGGCCCACTTGCTAGAGGCCCACTTAGTAATTCGGCCTGATATTAGTTTTGGCCTCTTAAGGGCCCGTCTAACATTTGGGCCCTATATTAATTTCGGCCTGTTAAATGCCCGTCATATAGTTGGGCCTAACTACGGCCCGGTTTGCATCCGGCCTGCTCGCAGCCGATATCTGATTGGGCCAAACAAGGACCGAGACAATTTTGGCCTGTTAAAAGCCTGTGATTTGATTCACACAATCATGGGCCGGGGTTCATTTCAGGCTACTGCCGGCCCGTTAGCTGTTCGACAGTGATTGCATGACGACCCGATTATGTACCGTAATTTTACGGTTTGGCCGGTTTACTGCGAAGACAGGATATATATACAGTAAAATAACTGCAGCATCGTGAATAAGAAAAGACCTAGACTATACAATAAAGAAATTATAGCATATTACATCCACTTTGCATCAAAGTTTGCCATATGATAATAAAGCACAAGCAGACAGCAGATTACATACACTAGGCATCAAAGATCGCCACCAGTGCAAATAAACACGCCGACAAAATAATATACAAAACCGACAGCACTTCAATAGAGTTCAAGAAATGTTAGCCCTGCTGGGGAGCTGCAACGCAAGCAGCTGAGCAAGATGATGAGACTGCGCTTGTTCAACACTTAAATCTTCCTCACTCTGAAAGATAAACAAGCAGACAGATGACACGTTTTGCACATAAAAGTATCAGTGCTGACAATTCATCACATTTCTTATTGACGAATAAAGTGACGCAGTTTAAAATTGCATTAACACAATATGGTATTGTTCAGGTCAAGACATTGCAGGAAATGACATTGTGAAGGAGTTGGCAGCTTCACGACACCACTGGATTACAGATCAAGAACTCATAAGTATCAATGGTTAGTGTGCTGTCAATTTATCCCGTTTCAGGTTGGCAAATAAAGAGACGGTTTAAATAATACTCCCTCTGTCCGGAATTACTTGTCATTAAAATGGATGTATCTACAACTAAAATACATCTAGATACATCCATTTCAATGACAAGTATTTTTGGACGGAGGGAGTAGTAGAATGATATGACATTGTTCATAGTTAAGACATTGCAGAATATGACATTGTGCTGTAGTGGGTAGGTTCACCACACCACTAGATTACGGATGAAGAACAGAAGCATACATGCAGTGCAAAAGAAGATCACTTGCTCTGTATAGTTTAATTTACATGGTATGAATAAGGAACTTGGTTGTACAACTGAAAACTTAAATTAAAAAAGGACAAACTTTTGTTTATGAACTACATAATAAACTTTAAACATGCAATTTGATGCAAACACGAAAAATAAACAGCTATTGCAGTCATGCCTAACCAAATATATACAACAAAGTTTGAAGGCTTGAGATGGACAAACTTACATTATTGGTGAAGACAGGATCTATAAAGGCCTTGTCCATGCTGATGGGG
>NC_041381.1:262038444-262041354 GCF_002162155.2 Triticum dicoccoides | reverse complement strand
TGTGATAATATACGAAAAAATGGAGAATATTTAAGATAAGATGAAGAGTGATGCTACATAACCAAGTAGCTATAAATGTAAGTGCAGCGATACAGGCAAAAGGTACAACCAAGAGCAATGCACAGCTAAACTTGTTCAGTACCAACCTTATGGTAAGAGTAAATATAGATCTGATTTGTAGAAAATGGAGGGCAAAGGAAAATAAGCTGCAAAGTGATGGTACATGAACAACTACCTGTCATTATAAGTACACTGATAAAGGACAACATGTACTCCCCGGCAACGGCGCCAGAAAAGAGCTTGATGTCTACTACACAACCTTCTTCTTGTAGACGTTGTTGGGCCTCCAAGTGCAGAAGTTTGTAGGATAGTAGCAAATTTCCCTCAAGTGGATGACCTAAGGTTTATCAATCCGTGGGAGGCGTAGGATGAAGATGGTCTCAACAACCTTGCAACCAAATAACAAAAAGTCTCTTGTGTCCCCAACACACCCAATACAATGGCAAATTGTATAGGTGCACTAGTTCGGCGAAGATATGGTGATACAAGTGCAATATGGATGGTAGATATGAGTATTTGTAATCTGAAATTATAAAAACAGCGAGGTAACTAATGATAAAAGTGAGAGTAAATGGTATTGCAATGATAGGAAACAAGGCATAAGGTTTATACTTTCACTAGTGCAAGTTCTCTCAACAATAATAACATAACTAGACCATATAACTATCCCTCAACATGCAACAAAGAGTCACTCCAAAGCCACTAATAGCGGAGAACAAACGAAGAGATTATGGTAGGGTACGAAACCACCTCAAAGTCATCCTTTCTGATAGATCTATTCAAGAGTTCATACTAGAATAACACCTCAAGACACAAATCAACCAAAACCCTACTGTCACCTAGATACTCCATTGTCAACTCAAGTATCCGTGGGCATGATTATACGATATGCATCACACAATCTTAGATTCATCTATTCAGCCAACACAAAGTACTTCAAAGAGTGCCCCAAAGTTTCTACCGGAGAGTCAAGACGAAAACGTGTGCCAACCCCTACGCATAGGTTCATGGGCGGAACCCGCAAGTTTATCACCAAAACATACATCAAGTGGATCACGTGAATATCCCATTGTCACCACAGATAAGCTCGGCAAGACATACATCAAGTGTTCTCAAATCCTTAAAGACTCAATCCGATAAGATAACTTCAAGAGGAAAACTCAATTCATCACAAGAGAGTAGAGGGGGAGAAACATCATAAGATCCAACTATAATAGCAAAGCTCACGATACATCAAGACCGTGCCATAGAGAGAACACGAGAGAGAGAGAGATCAAACACATAGCTACTGGTACATACCCTCAGCCCCGAGGGTGAACTACTCCCTCCTCATAATGGAGAGCACCAGGATAATGAAGATGGCCACCGGTGATGGATTCCCCCACCGGCAGGGCGCCGGAACGGGCTCCCGAGAGGTTTTTGGTGGCAACAAAGGCTTGCAGCAGCGGAACTCCTGAAATATTGTTCGCTTCGATGTTTTTAGGGTATATGGGAATATATAGGCGAAAGAAGTCGGTCGGGGGAGCCTCGAGGGGCCCACGAGGGTGGAGGGCGCGCAAACGGGGGGCGCGTCCCCCTATCTCGTGGCCTCCTCGATGCTTCACTGGCTTGCACTCCAAGTTCCCGGGATTGCTTCTGTTCCAAAAATAAGTTTTCCGAAGGTTTCATTCCGTTTGGACTCCATTTGATATTCCTTTTGTTCAAAACACTGAAATAGGCAAGAAAACAGCAATATGGGTTGGGCCTCCGGTTAGTAGGTTAGTCCCAAAAATGATATAAAAGTGTAAATTAAAGCCCATAAACATCCAAAACGGGTAATATAATAGCATGGAACAATAAAAAATTATAGATAGGTTGGAGACGTATCACCCCCGAACCAGGCTTCAATGACGATGAGTCTGGCGTGCAAATTGTCTTCGGCATTGCAAGGCGGGTTCCTTCCCTGAATTCTTCAAAGTACCTGTTATGAAAAGCAGTGTCCGGTTCCACATTTAATGTTACGCTCATCGGCTTCTGCACCTTAACGGTCTCAGCCTCCACATGTCGAGCGAATGCGAGAAGTCGGGGCATTTTTACATTTGCCACCCTAGCCATGTAAATAAATTGTCTATTAAAGAGATGGGGATCTTCAGATCTGATCCACACCATCTTCCCCAAGCGAGGAATCATCAGAGCATGCCCGAAAAAACCACTCCAACATGGCCGGTGCCCGCGGCTCTTCCTCCCGCTCTCGCAACACCAAGCCGGGCGATTGGGAGAAGTGTACCGTATCCCCCAGCCGATCAGTGAAGTTGCAGACCCAAGGGTATCTACCTCCTGCATATTTAGTCCCCGCACTACAAAAAAAAGACACATCCGTGACATTTTGGGCCGAACAATTTTTTTTCTGTCATACATATGACACTTCTATGACGATAATTGTGACAAAACCCGGTATCATCATAGATGTGGTGGGCTCCTACTTCTATGACAAAAAATCATGACAGAAAATGGGCTTTTCGTCCTGGGCGGGCCGGAGACGCAGCTGCATGACATTCTTTGGGCCGTCCATGACGGAAAAAACCATGGTAGAAGCGAGGGAGAGGAAAATTTCGGGGAGTTGCCGGTTACGGTGGGAGGTCAGGGGTGGAGCGATGCGCGTTTCTCTCATACAGGTACGCGCGTGTGTGCGAGGCGTTGGCTCTAACTGAACCCGAGCGAGGCATTGGGCTCTAACTGAACCCGAGCGATTGCACTGCAGGCTACGCGTTACTAAACCCTAGCGATCGATCGATGGCTGTTAACTGAACCCGATGGAGAGATTGCTTCACTACTGCTGCTAACTGAAGCCGATCGATTGGATGAACAGTG